>NC_090319.1:359684015-359849417 GCF_040869045.1 Eurosta solidaginis | reverse complement strand
TGACATTTATAAATTAATAAGGGTTAGTATTTGGATTTTACATTTATTTAAATGCTTCTTCACCGACTATCTTGAAACGGCTTGTTGAGATATATATATATATATAATCGGGTGCGAAGATTTCGGTATAGATATAAAACCGGTTAAGCTTAATATATTTTTCGGCCTACAATGTGGATGTCGAAAAGGATTATATTGAGAGCTGGAACACACCGTAAATTTTTTATAAACCTATTACTTCTCTATAATAGGAGCCGGCCGATATTTGAACCTGGGTGTTGAAAATGCATTTTAAGAATAACCTTAATATTTTACGGTTGATTGAAGGTTTTTACAACATTTGTATCAAAACGCGGTCTACAATTTTGTAAAAAAAATTATCTCCGCGCCAAGGTTCAGCTTCCCATGGAATCTCCCATATGTATATTTATTCACTGTCCGTTCTTTGAATTTCCTTCCCCTTTCTGTATTGTTTAGCTTTTGTTGAACACTTTCACACGTATAAGCGAATGCTTGCAGACAAAAGCGTAGCGTGAATAAGATTGTTTTGACATGCATGGAAAAAGCAACTCAATTAGAGTTAAATATCTATATTTCTTTTGGTTCCAGCATACATACATTAATAAGTTCATATACACAGCATTTATTCAAAAGAGTTTGACTGAAGAATTTTACCATCATTTGTACATATATACAAACTGTACATTGTTAGTCGGTAGCGCTTGCCCGCTTGCTTTAATTGCTTATACTGTTTTCACACAGACGGCTTATTGAATAATAAAGGCAGTTTTCTACATCAAGACGCTTATTGAGCTCAATCTTCTCTACAAAATTCGAATCTATAATTATCTCATTAGTAGCTAATCGAATGCCTAATGAAGTAAAAATCACAATGCAACTCTGTTGGGAGCGTTCAGTTTCTTAGTTTTTGGTATGTTCAGTGCTTAAAAATGTTATTTGTCAAAGTAAATGTCATTGTCTGCATGGCCGCATCGAACAGCTGTTTATAACCTTTTTTTATTTGATTTGATACATCAACTTCCGGCGCAGTACGATTTTGATATTTGTCCATCGAATCGAATTTACAAAAACAAAGTACATGGAATTCTTATTTATGTATGTAGGTATGTCACCATGCTGCCACCTTATATGGATCCGCCATGATTGTCTGTCATATAGCATTGTCATTTTATTCGTTTGACATTTCATCGTTCATACTAATCGAGCAGTTACTTCTGTGTGAAAGCAAAAAATTAACGATTTCATTAGAAGGTGAAATGAGATCGTTAAGTTTCTGTGTGAAAACAGTATTACTATCACATTTTAATAAAAGCACGGCTTTACTTGGAAGGTCTGTTGTATTTATATGTGAACTGTTTAAGTATTTTTACAAAAAAAAAAAAAAAAAAAATTGTTAGTGGCAGTTACTACAGAAAAGGAAATTATTTTTTACAAGACGAAAATTATATAGGTTAGCACAAATTTGGGAACGGTGTCTATTTGTGATTGAATAGGTCCTGAGCAGCCAGGAAACTTGGTGAACTTTCTTTTACTAGAGGTTCATATGAAGCATGTACGCACAGGTTGCTACGACAAGAATCATAACAACCTACAACAACAACAAGCATCACCTTGTTGAAATTGTTATATCGCGGACGTCACAGTTAACATTTTCGGCAAAACTCCGCAGTCATAATTTCGTGATCAAACCAAATTCACTGTTTGACGGTTCATTGTGCTAGAAAATCACTTCATTGCTGATTTGAATATTTAGTAATTTTGTGGGCCTATTAGAATTACACAGTTGCATGAAACAATGTAGCCCTGTTTAGAAAGCAGTGGTTAAAATCTTTTTCACAGCTCGAGATGTTGCAAAGGATAATTAAATGCAAATCGATGTCTGATATATGGGCACGAGGATTCTTATTTCTGACTATTGTTCTCTTGCTTTCTTTCCGGTTAAGTGAGTTTATTATTTCAGTTAATTAACAAGTAAGCTGAGTTAACCAGAAGATCCGAGAAGCAAAATCGATCCGGAGGTAGTCTTTCTAGCCCCAGAGAGTGCCCATACCGGGTATAATGAATTCATTTTGTGCCAATACTTACTTCTAGAATTGGAGGATGAATTTTTGCCAAAACTACGCATAAAACGCCTTTCGCTTCAACCATGAACCTTTAGTTTTTAAGACACTATTTGGCACCAAAAATTCAAAACATATGGAATATATAAAGGGTAATGAGCTGCGTTTATCTTTAAGTGCGTTAAGAAACAGCACTTAAACTTAACCCAAAATAACCGAGGAGTACTTTCCGTGTTAAAAAATTTCTTATACCCTTTGGAGCAGGAGCAACCCCTGCCTATACACGCTCCATGCCCTTTTCACTTCGGCATGCCATTGGAGGGGGCGTTCCGTCACACTTAGCGATTTCCCCGACAAATTAGCGGAACTGAACCTATATGTTATATCCCGACTTCGAACGGAATCTGAAAGGCAGATGAACCTTCACTAAAAATAATACACTTAGAGTGTTTGCCAAACCACTGCCGATGGGCGATAACATTTTTTTTTTCTAAATTTTTATACCCAGCTGTACTTGTACACAGGGTATTATAACTTTGATTGGATAGCTTCTGGTTTTACAGGTATAAAAGAATCGAAATAGATATAGACTTCCATATATCAAAATCATCAGTATTGAAAAAAAAATTTGATTAAGCCATGTCCGTCCGTCTGTCCTTCGCCCGTCTGTTAACACGAAAGTTGAGAAAATATTGAGATATCTTAACCAAATCGGTATACGGGCTTATCTGAACCCAGAATAGATTGGAGTTGAAAATGGGCAGAACCACGCCTACTTTTCGATATCGAAAATTTAGAAAAATGGAAGAAATGAGATAATTCAAAAACGAATACCGATAAGCTAATGAAATTTGGTAGGTGGATTGGTTGTATGACGCAAAACATAAATCCAAAATAATTTTGGAATATGGGCGTGACACCACCCACATTTAGAAGTGGAAAATTTGTACTTTAACAAGCCGTAAATTAAAATCCAATAAAGATATTGCATTGAAATTTGGCACAGACACTATCCTTGTCAAATTATAAAGACTGAGTGAAGATAATCACAATCGCCCACTTTTCCTAAAGGTTATATAACGCTATTAACCACACCAAGCAAACAACAACAGCGTTTCGTAATTGCAATGTTCGGTTCCACCCGAACTTAGAAATTCTTACTTGTTTATGTTGGCTTGCCGGGACTTGAACCCAGAGTCTTCGGTGTTGTAGGAGGAAAACACCAAGCAGTTCGCCGAAACAATTTGGCCCCCGAAAAATCAAAGCAAATATTTATAGGAGGTATAAGTAAGGTAAATAACAACAACAAATTTGTACTGCATGGATATCGAACAAAAATTTGTATCGGGAATTGAAATGAAGATGAAGTGAAAAGTGAGTTTGAAATTTTAAAGTTCTCTACTAATTTTATAAAAAGTCTAAAAACCATTTTTCCATGCATAAAACAGCGATAGTTGAAAAGTACGAAATGACACCTTCATCCATGCACATCTTCCACATACAAAAACCAATTTTCTCGTTTGACAGCTGAAGTGCAACATTGACAGTTATAATATTTTTCTTTTCTGTTCGGTCCGCATAAGGAGGCATCACCTCAGTATAATTTCACCACCACTTCAATTTTAGCACCAACTTTTTTTTATTTATTGTAGCTGTCATTTTGCCCTGGTAACCTAACAATGGGTGAAAAGCTAGTACGTAGTGTACAAGCATTCATACCATAGTAATAAAAATATACCTTGGAAGGGTAATGTAGAAAAAATGGCGTATGAAAATATGCCTGGTAATAACACGCGCATCAGCGGTCAAATGAAAGTTAACAACTTTGAGGCGTTGTTGCTGCTGGTAACTGGCAGCTGCCAGGTGCCAACAGGCGCACATACGTCAGTGCTTGTGACACGAAAAGTGGAATTTTTTAAAATGGTGGTCTTGCTTTTTTTTGCCAGAAGGCAAAAAAGCTTTTGTAACTATCACGAGTTCATTAGAGTGGTTCTTATCTGCGTTAAAAATATTTTGAAACAAGTAAGGACGGGACTGTCTTCATACCTTTCATCAATGGGGCTAATAATCTTATCCCGTTCGTAATCTCCAAATAATCGGATGTATAAGATAAGAAATATATAGTGAACAGATGTACATACCTAAACGATTTTTAAGATAAATATAAAATAAAAAATGGCAAAAATCCCCCTTATCTGAACGATCGGTTGTATGGGATAGGTATATACTATATACATATAGCTCCGATGAAAGTGATTTTTTCAGGAAATCTATGATATATTAGAATAAATATCACCAAGTTTAAAGTTTTTATATTACAAATTAAGGGAGAAATTGCCAAAAATCTTTCTATCTGAACGATCGGTTGTATGGGATATATATTATATATAGTTCCGATCGAAATGATTTTTACAAGAAATCTTCTATGATATATTGAAATATATATAACCAAGTTTCACGTTTTTATATTGGAAACTAAGGGAGAAATGGCTAAAAATCTTTCAATCTGAACGATCGGTTGTATGGGATATAAATATATATAGCTCCGCTCAAAGTGATTTTTTCAGGATAACTTCTATGATATATTAGAATATATATCACCGAGTTTCACGTTTATACTTTCTAAATTGCGGCAGGAATGACCAAAATCGTCTTATCTGAACGATCGGTTGTATGGGATACGTATATACTATATTCATATAGCTCCGATCAAAGTGATTTTTTCAGGAAATCTTCTATGATATATTAGAATAAATATCACCAAGTTTGACGTTTTTATATTGGAAATTAAGGGAGAAATGGCTAAAAATCTTTCTATCTGAACGATCGGTTGTATGAGATATAAATATATATAGCTCCGCTCAAAGTGATTTTTTCAGGATACCTTCTATGATATATTAGAATATATATCACCGAGTTTCACGTTTATACTTTCTAAATTGCGGCAGGAATGACCAAAATCGTCTTATCTGAATGATCGGTTGTATGGGAGGTATATTTTATAGTGGTCCGATTCTACCGGATGCGACAAATGTCTAATATAATACAAAAATACATCCTTGTGCCAAATTTCATTGAGATATCTCAAAATTTGAGGGACTAGTTTGCCTTCAAACAGACAGACGGACGGACGGACAGACGGACATGGCTATATCAACTCAGTTCGTCGCCCTGATCAATTCGGTATACTTAATGGTGAGCCTATCTTTTATATTCCCAGCGTTACAAACATCGGACCAAAGTAAATATACCATTTACCAGAAAAGTATATAATATTCAAAAGCACCGATTGCAGTTCTTAACACTTTATCCGCACAGTTGAAAAAAGCTCATGGCGAAGCCTCATCCTTGTTTCCAAAGAAGTGTTTTCCAAAAAAACTTAATTCGGCTTTGACAGTGCACTGAGAGGGAAATTTTATCGATGTTGATGGTCCCTTTTCGGATATTAACGCCGTGTGTTTCGCTACAAAATACTATAAGAATACTACCACGCAAATCTCGAACAGCGTTCAACTTTGTAGGTCATTTAGCCAAACTTTCCGCGAGGAACTTGGGATCGCCAGGACGTCGTCTGCTAAATAAAAAATATTCGCGCAGTTAGATGAGGTTGAACATTTGGTTTGAGAAGCTCTAAGTTACGGTGGAAACGACTTCAAGGAGTTGCGCCACACAACGCCTCGAACTCCACGATACGAAGTATTGTGCCCAGTCCCATCATCCAATGTGAACTGCGACTTATTCCAATATATTTTTTATCTCATTTTTAGAACTGCAAAAGATGCGTTATCGTTTTATGATTGCCACAGGCTATATGCAATTCTATAGGACTGCTTGTAGCTATTGTTAGCTTCGCTCCTGTGACATAAAGAGCGGAGCAACGTAATGCTAACTCACCGGAAAATGCACTCAAGTCAGGTAAACGCTTGTTAATATGCCGATGGTCTTGCAAATACTCCTGCTCCCTCTCCACAAGCCCCATTAGATCTGGCCATGAGTTTTAAGATGAAGTGAGGAAGGAAAGAAGATCATAAAGTTAGTTTTGTCACAGGACATGTTTAGTTCGTTTTTGGTTTCGTTGTCATGAGTCAATTACAATAAGCAGGATTCTGTCATGCCTGAATATACGCTCTTTTCAGAAGCAAAACTTCCAAAGCCATGGACGTCTTGAGATGAAATTTCCTTGCCAAAAAACATGATTGGTTGAACAACGCTTATCACGTTAAAGGCCCCTGTGGCGCAAGATCGCCTTCTATTCGTTCCACTGGCAGATTGTTAAACTTTACGTGACATATTGCGAAAGAACTTTACTTCGACCGCCTTCCACCATCTTTTTTATGCAGACAAACTTAGCCTCTTAAGCTCATTTGGCACTTTTTTCTGTGTTAAGCCTCCTGTTAAGTTTAGGTGTCAAGGTATTTGGCGCTATCAGCAAGCCAAATATCTTAACTGTTAAGAGAAAGTGAGTTCAAACTTTGGATTTTACTCTCAGTTGTGGAGAGAACTAGTTATGTCTATGAGAGGTTAAGGCCAAGCCCGGTCTTTTCGGCCAAGATTATCAGCTTCCTCCGTAAACGTGAAATGATTCCCCTGATTATGGCTGGCAAAGACCTATGACGTGCCAGTTTTGTAATGTAATCCGCACAGGCCACCACTCTAATTCCGTTTATGCTATCACCAGCGCAGCGCCAGAAGAGATGCGAGAGGACACTGTTCGGCCGGGGTGCGTCTGGTCCTTGCGAGAGGTGGGCGCACCGGGTCGATCTCCAGAGGAATGGGTGTATTTGGAAATAAAAGAAGATAAGACGAGATTTCTCTTTATAATAACTGTGATTTATTGGGTAGATATTAAACATACAGGAAACAATATTACCTTGATAAACGGCAGAGAGCGTTGGCGGCGGATGCTTACAGAACGGCTGTTGAAATCCAAGCGATCGGTTGTATCGAAAGCGACAACCGTTGACCGGCAAAATCCTCCGTTTTTGAGGGGAAAAGCACCCACACATCAACCCGACATGCATATGCCTGAGTGCTGACAAAGGGCACCCATACACGTGCATGTACATGCATGCACAGGCATATGGCGGTGATGGTGTGGGTGGTTATAAAGTTAAAATCGAGTATCGAATTGCAGAGTTGCATTAGGGGGGTCGCAATCACATGAGGAAAGGTTAGGCATCCTGCCTAAACAGACACTGTCTGGCGAAGTGCTCTACACGAATGACCCGCACTTAATCGCTAATCATTATGGACCGCAGACTCGAACGTATCCCGGCTCTTTAGTACCACATACATAACATCTTCTATTGCTTTCAATCACAATTTACTGAAAGAGTTTATGGGTAAGTTAGATTACGTCCGTCAGTTCTTACGCTATAAAAACAAATAAATATAAAAACAAGACAAAGGCATCCTTAAGAATCAAGTTTCTTTCCGGAGGGCCCAGCATTTAAGCATTAGCGTGTGGATGTCTTTAGGCTCTTGTCAACCCCAAGAGCTTCTCTGAACTTCTTTTATGAGACACCCTTATGTTCATACACATACACGTACATATGTAGAGATTCGTGCAAAAGAACCATGTTGAAGTGGAAAAATGTTTTTATGGTATTTTTATGTGACCCACTCGCAAGAGACGTGAATATAGAGTCGGTCAAATTACAATTTTTTATTCTTTTGTATTGCTTAACTTTTTATGTGGTGTATTTTTAACGAATTTATATTTTTCAGACAATGACTCAATTTAGTTTGGTTTTATAGGATGTTTACTCAATTTTAATTAGTGTTATTATTCAGGAGTGATTCGTTTATTTGCCATCATTAATTTTTTCTTTCATTTTGTTTTTCATTTTCTTTTACTTGAACTTTGCTATTTCACTTTTGTTTACCTTTGCACTTAACTGATGAGCTTTTGTTTCTAGTAGGTGCTTATTGTCTATCCTCATTTACCTGTCACCACTTGGAATAATTGCAATAATTGAAATAAATACTTTTACGAAGAAGGGAAAGTCGCAAGGAAAAAAATGATATTGGAAAATTCTTAGCTTTACTTTCATCCTTCTTCTGCTTTAACTTTATGTATAGAGTTATAGAGTTGTAGCGCTATTTATCATTTTCATTTGGCAGTGCAATAAGAAAGGAAATTGAATTTTGACGGAAATCGAACGTTTTATACCCTTCTGTAGGCCTAGGACTCAACTGTGATCACTTCAAGATGCCCTCAAGGGGGTGTACTCTATTCTCCCTAGTCTACTCTAGTCATAGATGACTTCCTACAATTTCTGAAATCGAATGGATTTGACACACACAAGGCTAAGGAGATGACTTAGTAATCTACATCACAGGAATGCACGAGTAAGCAATAACACCCTGCGAGTTTGGGGGTTAGAATATACCCGTGGTAGGTATGCCTGCCATAAGAGGCGTCTAAATTACCAAATCGATTTAAGGGGTTGTGTAGCGCAACACTTTCAGGTTGAAAGCGCAATATAAGCTTCTAAAAACCCAATTGTCAACCTCACCTATCCGTGGTGAATCCCGTTTCATTAATAGCCGAGGCTGTGCCGACCCCAAAGTTCTCATGAATTCAGGGGGTGGGAGGGCGGTATGGCCTAGAATGTCGCATATGGTCATAGCAAATCGTTCACGAGATGGTCGAGCTTGGTACCGGAATGTACCGGAATCATGACAGGCATATCTATATAGTCTAATATTTAAGCTACGTGTTGTAATGGCTGCGACACTCAGAATCTAACAGAATTTTGAGGTTTTAATTATGAACAGAACTCTTTGGCAAGGAGCGAATCCATATACTGACTCTCATTCAGAGATCTTCTTCACGAATGGATCAAAATTCGGTGGCGGGAAAACGGCAGGTGCTAGTTATGGGTCTTACTATAAAAAATCGATATCAATCGCGTAATACTCCGCTATCTTTCAGATAAAGACCCATGCAATAGAAGTTGGCAGTAGAGAATGTCTTCGGACAGGCTTATCCTCGAGTATCTTCATTCTTTCAGACCGCCAGGTAGCCTTGGGTGCTTTGCAGTTTTACGCAGCTACTTTTAAGCTAGTAGATACATTTATTGGAGTCCTAAATGATCTGAGAGCCAAAAGCAAGGTTTTTGTTGATATGGGTTTCCGGCATCAGGGACATGAAGGTAATGAACAGGGTGTATAGCAGCATTCTATGGTCTAGAGCCCTTCTGTGGAAAAAGGTAGTTCAAACAGCACTGGATTGAGTGCCCAGGCCAAAGGCAGGCCAAATTAACCCACTCTTCTTCGGTACTATACGAGACACTGTAGTCACCTAAGTGATTAAATCTGTCGGATACATAAATCTGCCGCTTTTGTGAGCTGGAAGTTGAAACGTCGCACTGCAAGGCAGATAGACAGACTTTTAGGTTGCGTGACTCTTGGTCTCCTCGTGATGTATATAAACAAATTAAAAGCCTCTACATTTAATAGAAGTGAATTAAAATAGGTCTAAATAAGCGCTGCAAAGTAAAGAGACTTCATAATAAGAATATTTAAAGTAATATTTCGCACAGTCGACACGTTATCCCATTGCAAATTGTCACAAATAGTTCGAATATAGGGCACCTCATAAGTACCCTTGAACACAAATAGAGACGAAAACAAGATGACTGAATCATCCAAAAAATAAAATGTACTTTCATTTCAAATTTCAGGCCCTAGAACTAAAACACACTGCTTGAACTGTTTTCACAAAACTACGCACATTAAATGTTTTTTTTACTTGGTAGCTTTAAGCCTGGCGTTTGACATGTGGTGTTGATATAGTGCTCGCCTACTCCACCGAAATTCCGGGGTTTCAGTCATGGACAAAGCACCATCGAAAACTTTAAATAAAGTTTCTATAAGCGAGGTCGCCCCTCGGCAGTGATTTGGCATACACTCCGATTGTATTTCTGCCATGAAAAGCTTCTCAGTGAAAACTCATCAACTTGCAGATGCCTTTTGGAGTCGGCTTAGAACAAGAAGGCATCGTTCTGCCGATTTGTAAGAAAAATTAATAGGAGCATGACGTAAATTGGAAGAGAAGCTTGGCCAAAAATCTCTTCGGAGGTATATAGCTCTTTGTAACTATTTTTGTACAATAAACACATTTTTGCGAAAAACTACTTCGGAGTTCTACTAATCGATAAACTTTATTTTCCTTTATGATTAATCATATATCAACCAATCGATTATTTTATATTTTTTGTTGTTCCTAAACGACGTGTATAAAAAACTTAAATAAACATGGGTTGATTCGAGACTTTTAAATGAAAGATTAGCACAATTCGATTTCGAAATAATATTTTTTTAACTGCCTAGGGATTCCTTGCTAGTCTATTAAAACTTTGATTACGATACTGTTAATCTTTAAACTATCTAGCTTAAACCTAGTACAACCAGTGGCTGCACGACGTGAGCTACCTGTAAACGTATGCTATGCAAAGATTAGGGACAACCGCGAGAATGATCTCATTCGCAATTTTTGACACCTCTCCATTGAAAATGTTCGCAACATCCCCTAATTGTGGCAATACAAGAGAGTTTAAAATGAAATCAAAATAGTTTTCTGAGAATGCAGAACCTGTCGGTTAAGAAGTTTATAAAAATTACTTTAACAGCTGGGTATACAAATCAAAAGAAAAATTTTATTAAATATTAACATACCTGAGAATATTCATATACATATACAAAAGAAGGTATGAAGGGCGTGCAAAAACTAGTTCAAACTCATTGCAACTGTGGCGATGCTGTTGCTTGCTGTAATGACAAAAGCACAACTTTGTTGCCACCACAATCCGGTGACATTTTTCATATTTTCTTGCAGGTTCCGTTTTTATACTCAGCGTGCTTTGCACACAGAGTATATTAACTTTGATTGGATAACGGTTGGTTGTACAGGTATAAAGGAATCGAGATATATATAGACTTCCATATATCAAAATCATCAGTATTGGAAAAAAATTTGATTGAGCCGTCCGTCCGTTAGCACGATAAATTGAGTAAATATTGAGATATCTTCACCAAATTTGGTACACTAGCTTATCTGGACCCAGAATAGATTGGTATCGAAAATGAGCGAAATCGGATGATAACCACGCCCACTTTTTATATATATAAAATTTTGGAAAATACAAAAAACCTGATAATTTAGTAAATAATACACCTTGAATGTTGAAATTTGACATGTGGACTGATATTGAGACTCTTGATAAAAATTTGGAAAATTTTTTCAAAATGGGTGTGGCACCGCCCACTTATGATAAAATCAATTTTACAAATATTATTAATCATAAATGGAAAATCGTTAAACCTATCGTAACAAAATTCGGCAGAGAGTTTGCCTTTACTATAAGGAATGACTTGAGGAAAAATTAAAGAAATCGGTTAAGGACCACGCCCACTTTTATATAAAAGATTATAAAAAGGGTCGCGGACGAATAAAATAAGCTATATCTTTGCAAAAAAGAGCTCAATGGTATTTCATTTCCCTAGTGGATTATTAACAATAAAAAGGAAAAAATTCAAATTTAAAAAATGGGCGTGGCACCGCCCCTTTATGACTAAGCAATTTTCTATGTTTCGGGAGCCATAATTCGAACAAAAATTAACGGATCGTAAAAAAATTTTGGGTTCACAAATTTTCCCTATGGCAGGAAATATTTCTAGTAAAAATGGACGGAATCGGTTAAAGACCACGGCAACTTAGATATAAAACCAGTTTAGATGGCCGTATATTAGAATAATAAGCTATAACTTACCAAAAAATAGTTTTGAATCAATAATATTTGACTTATCAAGTTTTACTGTAAGAGGAAATGGGGAGACATTTTTTTTAAACGATGCCACGTGTTATCTAGAAAAGTAATTTATCTGAAATGAAATGTACAATTGAAGCTCACGCTGAGTATATAATATTCGGTTACACCCGAACTTAGACACCTTTACTTGTTATATATTAAATGCAATGCTATTTTGAACTATGACCAACTGACATTTACTCGTTTACATATAAAAGCAACGGAGCCAGGGGCATAAGGGAAGGATGCAACCGTATACATAGAAAATGAGAGCAGAAAGACGCTTGACCGGTGGCACCACAAGAAGACGTTTTTAAGTTAAATATATCTGTACGTAAAAATACTTACAATTTCTTGGGCTTATAATGGGGCGTTCCAACTTAAAATTATTAAAAATTACAGGGGAAAATAACACGTGGTGCACTTTAAATTGAAGGCTAAGCACGGTCTTAAATATAATATATATTGTGGCAAATATTAGCAATTCCGATACATCACTATGCCGGTACAAAACAAATGCTACACAACCACAACAGCAATGTAAGCATATGAAACAAATAATAACTGCGGATACATGCAAGGCGAATCCATACCAGGTGATGGCAAAGCGAATTCAACCAATTCGCCGTGCAGAAGAATGTCAAGTCAAAAGAAAATTTTTATTGATTTCGATTAAATGACATATTGTTGTACAAGGCTTTGTATGGAAAATTATCAAGAAGAAGCAATCAGCTGTTGGGATAACACCACCTCTACTGAATTCGCCTTGGGATACATGTAAGTACACAACAGCTAGGAGCGTTGATGACATTACTCGCAATTGTGCAGAGAAATATAGAGCGCAGACTACATTAGTCCTACATATACATAAGAGACAACAGCGAATATGAGATGCAGAGAAACAAGAGAAGTAAATAAGTAACTAATCGTGAAGGCAGCTCGCGAAAAGTCTCGACCCAGGAAGAAATGGGCGAACGAGGTAACTTAACGTATATAAGCAGAGCACTCTAAGGATAATTATCAACCAGTTTTAAAAAACGTTGTAAGTGAATTAGGCAAAGAATTTCAATTGTGAAGTTCTACAACCATTGTAATACTCTAAATAAAGAAAGTTCAGTTATCCGAACGTTAAAGAAGGGATTCGAAATATATTTTGAATATCACATACTTACTAAATATATGCTTAGTTGGTACTAAGGGGCATATTAACAATTTAAATTAAATTCAAGAGCGCCCTGTCTAAAATTTGGTTTTAAAATCTCCTTATCTTAGCATAAATCCAATACTAATTGATGGAGATAAGAACAAGTTCTGAGATATGACGCACTCTGATATTGGGGCGTTTTTTAAATAATACGCGAAATAGAAGATTTTCGAAAAAGACACCGGGAGAGGGGTTTTTGCAAATAAATTCTAAGATATAGCAACTAAAATAGGGTGGCATTCCGCTCATTGTTCGGTATGTTTAAAGACAAGCTTCGCACAAAATTTATTCAAAATTAAAATTGACGATATTCGTTGAGTTGTTCTATTAGTGTTCAACTCAAGATGGAACAACCCACAGTTCTTATTAGTATTGTTATGCTACAGCAATAAAAGCAAATCAACGAAGCATGTTCGCTAATTAGGAACCTACTTTGTATGCAAGTACCAATGGCATTTTTGAAAAATTATAACTTTGTGAAATTATTTCAGTCATTAAGTTTCATATTATTTACAGATGTAATGTACAAATGTAAAAATGTATTTCGCAGAGTTGGAGGCTGACATTTCTGTGAACAATAATGTTTAATAAGTTTGTAATTAACTGTAATATTTTCAATTTTAATTAACTTTTCCTTAACAACTTAGATACTTTGAAGATAGAAGAAAATTAGCTTTTTGTTCATTTAACAGATGTGCAAGATTAAAATATAGAATATTAATGAGATAAGTTTTTTGTTACTGGTTACTCTGGTAATTACCGACTTTAAGAAGAATTTTAAAAGAAGCTGATGAATTGAATGCCTAATTTTATAAAACCTCACAAAGCATGGTATACAGTGTTAAATTTATTGGCATGAACATTGGAAGATTTTTAAATCATCACCGAAGCAATTCATGTTGTCAATAGAATAAGTAGGAAGATGAAGCATTTATTTTTATTTATATTTATATTTATTTATTTATTTACCAACGTATTACAGGGTAAGACCAGATATAGTCTTTTAGAAGTACTTCAGCTAAGTTATTAAACATAAAACAGTGCAAATATGTATATCCTAACTTAAATCTAAGTGAAAAATTTAGAATAAATCAAACCTTAACGAAAGAAAAGATAGTCAAGATCAAAGTGAGAAAAGGGGAAAGAAAAGAGAAGCAGGGATCTTAAACACCCTTACAATGTTTTTGCATTGTTTTTATACAGCGCTGAAATACTTGAGTATTACATCCTTGTAGTTGAATCTATTTAGTCCAGCCTTCACATTATCTGGGATTGAATTCCATAATTTAACCGCGCTAATGAAAAATAATCTAGATGAAGTTAAGTAATTATGCGATGGTACGACCAGACTCTGATGTCTCAGTGATCTCACTGGTCTCAACTTTTCGAATAAGTAATTTGGTGTCTTCCACAATAATAATTTGTATATAAAGATACAATTCCTGGCGGCTAGATAATTTTCAAGGCAGCACCCAAGAATTCTCGTTCGCCATGCAGATATGTGATCATATCTACCAATCCCGTAAACGTATCTCGTAGCATTGTTAAACGCTACAACAACTTTGTTGTATGACACTGAGTCCATTTTATCATATACTGTATCAGCGTACGTTATAAGCGGCATAATTAACTGCAGCACAAGTTTTCGCCTGGTTTCAACGGGTGTGAATGGGGCCGAGACTCTTAACTTCCGTAATATTGCATAAATATTGGTAACTACCCTGTTGACATGGTCACTACAAGTAAGTTTACAGTTCACAATAAAACCTATACTTTTTACTCTATCAACAAATTTAAGTGGACTAGTTCCAATATACAATGCAGGAACGTCAATATTATATACAACAATATGACATATAGGCAAAACATAATACTTGGATGCATTCAAACTCAACGAATTTTCACTAGCCCAAACAGAGATTGCAGACAGATCATTATTAATTTTGAAACACAAATCTTCAACAAGACCGATACGAATTGACAAATATAATTGCATATCATCGGCATATGCATGAATATTGACATACTGGCACACATCAAAAATATCATTCACAAAGATACTAAACAGAAGTGGACCAAGGACCGACCCTTGCGGTACGCCAACATACACAGGTTTAGACTGCGACAAAGAACTTCCTGATTGATTTCTTTCACATCGTGGAAAAACATGAAGAGGTGAAGCAGAAATTTATTATGTGTGTAAGCGGACCTAGTATAAACTCCATTACGATCTTAATAAATCTTAGAGAGATTCCATCCTCCCCCAAAGCATCCGATTTTATACTTAATAAAGACTTCAAAACATCAACCTCGCCAATTGTATCAAATTGAAATTTGTTATTAGGGCCGACATAGGAGGCGTAATCTTTTAGCAGGGCTGGAGCATTGACGTCATTGTTAGCGCTAACAAAAAAGTCCTATATATTCTTTGCAAAAACTGAATGTTATTACTACTGAGAAAAAATTATGCAAACACGCATGTACTTACTACAAAACTAGCAGAAATACCAATAAATGGTTATATTGTGGAATAGTAATTTTTAAACAAAATAGCCATGCTATTTCTCACATATCAATTTCCCTGAACTTCTCTTTAGTTTAGCTCATCTACCTTTCTCTTGATGAGATGTCCTTCGATTGTATACGCAGAGTCACGAAGAGTTTAAGCTTTCGCTCCTAAGAAATATTGGTCCTTTCTCCTTTTACCACTTTTCCATATTTTTTTCGATTCCGGAAGTTGCTGCGTGGTGGTGCAATGTCCTACTAAAGATTTACTCTGAATTTTCACAAAAAAGTATGGAAGGAGTACCCGTGGAGAGTTGAAGTGTTGGTAAGAAATTTTAAGCTTTGAACAGGGCGAAATATTCGGGTGGGTGTCGAAATTCTCTATGTACAAAATTCTAAAAACAAAATTCTGCTTTTTAAAATAAAAAATAACCCTGGGCTACGCCATGCCAAGTCCGGGAGTGTGGTATAACCGTGGCTACCGCCACGGTGATGTCCTTCTGCGTGGTATACCCTTCTGCGAAGGCGGCCTTCGGCCGCACTTTAAAAAAATAACCCTTGGCCGACCCAACACCGGCTACGATATGCCATGATTCCGGAATTTTGACTTCCAGAATTAAACATGCAGAATATTGAAAAAGCAGAATTTTAGAAAGCAGATTTTTTTTGCAATTTACAGAATTTTGTCACCCAGAATTTTGTAATACAGAATAATGACACGCTCTCAAATATTCTCTAGGATACAAAACTTGTAAGTGTAAAATTTTTTACAACTTGACCAAAGACCTTTTGTCACCCCCTAATACCTTAAATGCCACTCACATAGAAAATAACTCCGAAATACTGGACTACGAGTATGTTCAGCAAAAAAGTGAGGAAGAAAGTATCTTCGTGTGTACCGAAAACGTTGTTGCTTATATGAAGTTTTAATTTTTATGTTCAGCTGAGCAGAGCTCACAGAATACATTAATTTTGTTCGCATAACGGTACCCCGTAACGGCATAAACTAATCGAGATAGATATATAATTCTATATATCAAAATGATTTGGGCGAAAAAAGAAATTGATTTAGCCATGCCCGTCCGCCGGCCGTCCGTTTGTCCGTAAACACGATAACTTGAGTAAATTTTGAGGTATCTAAATGAAATTTGGTATGTAAGTTCCTGGGCACTCATTTCAGATCGCTCACTTTTTCGATATCGAGAATTTCGAAAAACCGAAAAAGTGCGATAATTTATAACCAAAGACAAATAAAGCGATGAAACTTGGTAGGTGGGTTGACCTTATTAGGCAAAATAGAAAATTGGTGAAAGTTTGGGCAACGAGCGTGGTACCGCCCACTTTTAAAAGAAGGTTATTTAAAGGTTTTGCATGCTGTAATTTGGCAGCTGAGTATGAAATCTTCGGCTACACCCGAACTTAGCCTTCCATACTCTTTTTGTTAATCTTTCATGGGAACGACGATATAATACTCAAAGCCGAAGATTAAACTATTAAAATGTATTCAAATAGCTTCATTTCTAACCTAACCAGGCTTACAAATAAATTTCTTTAACTTCCAACTAAAGGTTATTATGAAAAATCATAAAATCTGTAAAATCGGTTAAATAGGCAAATAGAGTAACGATACAAGCGATTTTTTGAACAAATCTTTTTACCTGAAGCGATGTTGGCGATTTTCGAAAGTAAGATAATGTTCGAAAACATTTCAGGAAATAATCATCAGGAAATAATCATAAAGAAATTACGAATATCCTTTTATGTCAACAAAAGATTGAATGAAGAATATAAGAAATAGTGGTCCGAACCGACAAGATCCCACTTTCGATTAACGAGAGAAAAAATATATTTGCACACCAAATTTCATTGAGGCAGCTCAAAAATTTAGGTCATATGTTGCGTTTGAATGCACAGACAGCCTGTAGATAGTTGGCACAGCTCTGCGTTGTGATCATTTCGGTATTACCTATTGATCGCCACGCCGAGAGTATTCCACTCTTTGCAGATGCTACACGAAGTAGCCATTCAATTTGTTGCTAATAGAATTCCTCACGTTTCTATCAAGCCACGAACAATATGAAGTGTGAGAAATAGCTTCTTCTGCTCATAGCAAGACATTTGACTGATGCTAATTGGGAACGCCGGACATATTTTATTACCATTTCATTGATATATATGCCAGTTCTATTAAAGCTTACGATTTCTTGAATTTGTTTAAAAAGAAATTTCTCGGGAGTACCGGCTTCAGAACTTCTCGAATATCGAAATACTCGTAAGACTCGCAAGCTTCTCAACATTCAATTTCAAGCAAACATTTTAAACTCTAGTTTAAATAAATGCTGTTATGGCTTCGGAATGAAAAATTAGAATATTATAAGACTTACACAAATACACAAAGAAAATACAATGAACAAAAAAACTACAAGTATTAAAATAAAACAGAGTGCATAATACTGCCAATGAAGCAATTAAATCGAATGTCGATAAGCGAGATTTGCGAGTATTTCGAGATAGGAGAATCTCGCGATAAGCCAAACTTTCAAGAAGAAATCGTAATATCGTAATACTCTACTGACCTCTCTGAATTCCGCAAAGACTGACACATAGTAAGAAAATGTTTACAAGCAATTTTGCGTGCTCCCTAACTGATAGGACCTGAAGGGTTATACAATTGAGTTGACTCTTTACAGTGCTTTTTACACATCTTACGTTTGCAGACTTATGTAATTGCCATTTTAGGTCCGGTAGGCACTAGGTACATATTTTGTTTTTGTGTCATGAATCAATTTTTAAACTCTTATATCCTTATATGGAGAGTTAAAAATCCCCTAAAATACTAATAGAGAAAATGTGAATTTTGTACTAACCTAATGCTATGGCATTGTTTTTTTTTATTTCTAATATTCCGAATCTTTCAAATCATATCGCGCACAACTTTCATCCTTTCGTCAAGTCAGCTTTATTTTTTTACTTATTGCTTAGTCTGTAAGTTGAGATATTTTTATTTCTCAGATACTTAGTTACTTATTGGCATTAGGTATATTGAAAAGTACAAGTATGCCGAAGCAAAACGACAACAATAAATACAACGTAAGAAATATGTAAGAAGGCTGGCAATATGGTTCAGTGAACCAGGCAATTGGCGTATAAGGTTACGGCCTCATAATCTCTCATATATGTTCATACATATGTATCCAACAACATTGCCTAACGTAGCTAGATGTGAATATGTTTTTATTTTTACAAATGCATGTAAATAGGTGAGCTTAGCAAGTGCTATTACTATGAAATGTAAGAGTAGAAGTTTTACCGCAGCCTAACACGCAAAGAGTATACACATATGCTAAGGAAATGTACTCGCCCGTGCACACGCACTAGGCTGGGTCGGTCCTCCGATGATATAATAAAATTGCAAAAGACCACTCCTAAAGTTGAGGTTTTTTGATGGAAGTGCGATCAAATTTTTTTTTGTAAAACCAGTCCAATTTTATTTTTTATTTCAAGGTAGTGATTTGCAAAGACATTTTACAAATACATTTGTTTTTATATTTGAGCTTGAGAAACTCTAAAAAGCCTTCTTATGTTCACAACTCGGTTAGCATACAAAATTATGTGAAACTAATATATAAATTTTGCTTTTTATACCCAGCTGCACTTGTATACAGGGTATTATAACTTTGATTGGATAACGGTTGGTTGTACAGGAGTAAGAAATTGAGAAAGATATAGACTTCCATATATCAAAATCATCAGTATCGAAAAAAAATTTGATTGAGCCATGTCCGTGCGTCCGTCTGTCTGTCTGTCCGTTAACACGATAACCTGAGTAAATATTGAGATATCTTCACCAAATTTGGTAAACTAGCTCATCCGGACCCAGTATAGATTGGTATTGAAAATGAGCGAAATCGGATGATAACCACGCCCATTTTGTATATACATATATAACATTTTGTAAAACACAAAAAACGTGATTATTTAGTAAATAATACACCTAGAATGTTGAAATTTGACGTGTGGACTGATATTGAGGCTCTTGATAATAAGTTGAAAAAAAAAAATTTTTAAATGGGCGTGGCACCGCCCACTTGTGACAAAATCAATTCTAAAACTATTATTAATCATAAGTCAAAAATTGTTAAACCTATCGCAACAAAATTCGGCATATAGGTTGCTTACTATAAGGAATTCTTTGAAGAAAAATTAAAGATTGTTAAAAGGGTCGTGGACGAATAAAATAATCTATATCTTAGCGAAAAAGTGCTTTGTATCAATAGAATTTTACTTTGTAAATTGAATTAAAACATTAAATTGGAAAACACTAAAATTTTTGAAAATGGATGTGGCACCGGCCCTTTTATGACAAAACAATTTTCTATGTTTCGGCAGCTATAATTCGAAGAAAAATTTGTTCAGAATAGAACCATATGTATATGTATTATTGCGCAGTCTTGTAACACTATTAAGCACACAAAACAAACCGCAATAGCATTTCAAGTGTACAGCTGGGTATGTAATATTCGGTTTCACCCGAACTTATACTTTCTTACTTGTTTTATTTGCCCTTACAGCGTAACTTTTAAATTTAGGAACGGTATATTCCACTCTTTTTCCGACCCAGTCTAATACATACTCTCATCAACTGAATTCTTAGCTTGCCACAAGTTAGCAGCTTAAGTTATATTCAAACCACAGACTAAAATAGGAGTTTTTTTCCATTCTTGGGTATTCTTTTCATTTGCTCTGTCTACATTTCAAAGAAGATTCAAACTTTTGTGTACATATAAGTAAACCAAGCCGGTGGATGAGAGGGTAGAGAGACTGGTCGCATTCCAAGCAACCAACTTTTCAGTAATATCTTTCGTGGATGGAGCTAAGCAATAGTCCTATCCCATTCGTTATATCCGAATAACCAGATGTTCAAGATATTTAATATATAGAGAGCAGATGTACAATTATCGACATTTTCGATGTGTATAAAATAAAAAATAAATCTGTAGTTCTCACAGAAAGTTTCGCATTTCTTATAGCCTGCATGCGATAGTTATGACCATGAATCAATTACCTGAACAATACCTGACGCATTTGTAAGTATTTGATAAAATTTTATACTTCTATCTATTTAAATGGTACATAACTGAGGAAAAGCTCCTTATCTGAACAATCGGTTGTATGCTTTATATACGACTGATCTCAAAAATTTTTTTTCAGACAACAAAATGTGTCACATACGCAAGCATTCGGTGAAATGTGCAGCAAATTGGGAAATATATGTCCAATAGTCACCTATGCTTCCCTAGTTTGATAGCAGAAGGCTCCGCAAAGAACGGCAGCAACAAAACTAAGCAAATTGCATCGACTAAATTGCACCGGCATAACGGGTGCCATGAGAAAGGCCCTTGCTGATGCACTTAGTGCTTCAGTGGGAATATGTCCCTTCCCTATTCTGATAGAGAAAGAGGCAACACTAGGCGCACTAAGACTTCCAAATATTTCGGAGGTGAAGCAAGAAAATATGATAGGGCATATGAAAGTAATAAGAAAATTCATAGGAAATCGCACATTACAACTGCGTGACGTAATGTTCCCTAAGCTCAGAATCTCACGAAACTTTGAAGTGTACATTATAGACAGGATCCAGTGGGAAACAGGGAATCCCTATAACGACCCTGACTTACGGTTCTGGTTCACGGATGGACCGAATTTCGATGACGGAAGAACAGGAGCTGGCATCTCTGGGTCGGACTTCAAGAAATCGATACCAATGGGATGCTACCCCACCATATTTCAGGCAGAAAGCCATGCAATAGAAGTCTGTGGTAGAAAATGTCTGCGGAGAGGCTTCACATCGAAGATCATATACATTATGTCGAGACAGCCAGGCGGCCCTGCATGCCTTGCAATCCGACAGTTACATCTAAGCTAGTGGATGACTGCAATGAAATTCTTAATTAACCGGGAGCCAAAAACAAGGTTTTGTTAGGATGGGTTCCCGAACATCAGGGACATGAAGGTAATGAGCATGCAGATTACCTAGCAAAGAAAGGTGCTATAGCAGCACTATATGGTCTAGAGCCCTTTTGTGGACTTACAAACGCACACACCAGGGACACTATAAGTAACTGGGAAACTAAACAATTCACACCTCACTGGATTGACTGCCCAGGGCAAAGACAGGCCAAACTGTTTAAACTTCTGGCAACGAAAGTATTAGCAAAACTCATAAATCTAAACAGGGAGTACCGAAGAACTCTCACTGGATACTATACGGGACACTGTGGTCTACGATATCACCTAAGTAAGCTAAATCTATCCGATACCCAAATTTGTTATTTCTGTGAGCTGGATGATGAAATGCCGGTTCACATTCTCTGCGAATGTGTCGCTTTGGCTAGGCAGATACTATCCCATCTAAGTTGTAGGACTCTTAATCCCTATGTGATATGGAGTAAAAAGCCTGAAGAGGTACTTAGATACATCAAAAGCTTTCAGATACAAAATTAGGCTTGGTCTTGGAAAGGTTTTGCAAAAGAGATCTGCACAAAGGTCGCAGTACTTCCACACCTAGTAATAATAAATAAAAAATATGCCCAAAAACCTCGTTTATGAAGAATCGGTTATACATCCCCGTATTGTATATTAGTCCGATTCGGCCTGTTTGAACAACTGTCTAATAAGACACCAAAATATGCCCGATGACCAAATATAATCAAGACATTAAAAATAGAGGACCTAGTTTCTGTTGAAACAGATAGACGGATATGGCTAAATCAACTCAGATCATCGGTGGAACTATCTCTTCTTTAACCATAGTGAGATAACGTAAGTCTGTAGGACGAATGTCGTTTCCCTCAGTCTCCCAAAATCGTAAAGAGAGAACATTCTCATTCGCAGTTTTCACAGCTACCATTATCAGCCTGTCAGTGCGGCGAATTGTTCTGTAGTAACTTTTTTGTTTGCTGAAATATATACGATTGTTTTTTAAAAATATGTCTAAGAGTCGTATCGTTATCTTTTACGTGAATACAAATTTTATATGTAATTTTTGCCTAAAATGGTAATTTTAGCTAATATTTTTTTTACATATAGTTTAAAACAGTTAACTCATTCAATTGAAGTAGAAAAAAAATGTATTTTATTTTAATTTTTTTGCTTTAAACTGAAGTCCTTCGAAAAAGACTGATTTTTGTAAGGCCAAGTCCAAGACAAGTCAAACTTAATTTTTAAAATATTAAAAAAAAATATTTTTCTTCAAAAAACATTTAAAACAAGTGAATATATATCAAGAAATGATTAACAAAAAAAAAAAAAACAAAAATGTTAGTTTTTTTTATATCTATAGGGTCCTTAAACTTGAACACGTATCTTAGACGTACGTGATCTTTCTAGGGTAAAAAAATAACGTTATCTTTCTAGGGTTAAGGACTTACAATTTTGACTTTCTGAAGAGAGAAGACTTAAGGCTCACAATGGGCATACTGACAGGATATTGCCGCTTGGCGTTACATGCTTATAAGCAAAGATTATCGAAAATAAAGATGTTGCAGGCGCAAACTTCGGTGGAAAGCAGCGGAGCGTAACAAAATTCTAGTAGGTCACTTTCACCACACCAAAAACTTTAACACAATTTTTAACATAATTTAAGCACAGAAATACACTGATTGGAGTTTTAGAGAGTAAAAGTTAAAATTCTGAACACATTAGCTGAATAAAAAGTGTACAAATAATTGTTAAATAACAAATACAGACAGTGGTAGTTTAACAAATTCTGCTGTGGTAAGTGGTGAATGTGACCTACTAGAATTTTGTGAAGCTTGCTCCACACGATTTTTCGTCCCTGCGACATCTTTATTTTCGGTAATCTTTGTTATAAGTTAGGCCTCGTCAGTAACAGCAAGTGTAGAAAGTGTGAGCTGCTTGAAGAAATGGTTGACCACGTTCTGTGTTCATGGCCTGCGCTAGCCAGGTCAAGGCTCCAGCTATTAAGGGGGGCAGAGTTGCCAGGCAGCAATTAAGCTGGGTTCTAGAAAACTACTAGTATTTTCCAACAGGACGGAGGTATTCCATAACATATAACACACCTGATTGGAGTTCTTCCGTTTGGTCGTTAAACAAATTCTGGTAACATTTCGGACACATTCAGTCTAAGTGATGTCTTTATTGACCGGCCAGTTCAAGCTAACCTAACCTAAGTGCTGAAATATCAGTTCTGTCCACGTCATATTTTCCTCTAACATAATAGTTTGTGACAAACTGAAAAAAATAGGAAAAAAGCACGTCGTTTTATTAAAAAATAGCCAAATACATGCAAACATATTCGAACCAGAAAAAACGAGTACCGGTGCGTATGTGTAACATTATTTTTATTATTTGTTATAAAGGAGTTACATACGTACATACTTACAAATGCAAGTGGAACTTATACACGGGTTTTAAAAAGCTTTGATCTATTCATTCCTCAACTCAAGTTTTTTTTGCTTTCTTGATTATTTACGATTGGCGCTGAAAAATTCATACGCGTCAAGAAGTCATGTGAATCAGTGAAGTGGATATTGATTAAGGTTTTATATTTTTATATTTATATTTTATGTCATTTTTTTATTTTTCATGAAACTCATTCCGTCTTTGTACAAATCGTATTTACGCTTGAATTTTATGTGATTTATTAATATTTCACTAAGTTTGTTTGCAATCAATTTGAAATGAACAACGACTGGAATATACATAGATATCGCAAATTGTCTTTAGTACAGAAACCAATATGTATGTGTTTATACAAACATACGAACCCTTTTCAAAAGTACAAACGAGCCACATTTGCGTGCCACATAAACCGCTTTAATTAAAGCCGCAAACATGCTGCAGATATGTGAAAGTAGATATATATACATATGTACATAGCAGATAATATACATACAAGTAAGTAAAAGAGTAAACCCAACAAACACTGAAAATAAAAATCTTAAATATTTGAGAAAAACATTGATTCGCAGTTTGATATTCAACATTATTTATCACTTGAAACAAAATATTTTCTCGACTTTTTCTCAAACGTCGATCTTCAACTTGAGAATAATTTGAGGCATACTTGAAACTTTTTTCTCTCAAATGTTTGAGAAAACATTAATTCTCAGTTTGATATTCAGATTATTTATAATTTGAAGCTAAATATTCTCTCAACTTTTTCTCGAACGTTGTTCTTCAACTTGAGAATGGTTAGAGATATACTTGCATTTCGTTCCATCGTGGTTGAAAACCATCGGTATCATGGAATATTTTCGTTAATAATAATGTGAATACTTTTTGCGCCAATGTGCCTAAATTTTAAAGTACATAATAAGTGTTCATAAAACCAAAAAATAAAATAAAACATAGTACAGCATGCTAATTTTACATCAATGCTATCGACAGTGTCGTCGATAGTGCCGTTGATAACTCGTCGATCTCTAATTTGCACACTTTAGCTGGAAATGTAAACAAGCGAACAAGGAAGTATTTATATATTTTAATAATATTAAGTGATATTGTACTACATTATACATAAATCTAAACTAGTTAAAAGTGAAGTAAGGCAAATAATAAATTTGCTTACCGAAAGTGGCACAACAGTGGATTCCATTTCGTTCCACTTTATTCTTTTTTGAGAAAAGGTTGAGAATCAAAAAATTATCAATTTGAAAATAAAGAAAAATTCCATATTAAAAATTTGCCTTTTAGCTTGAGAATGCTATCAACGGTTATTTGATATGCATTTGAAGACTAACGTTTGAAATGTGAGAAATAGACTGATTCTCAAATGTATCTCCAACTGAGAATTGACAAAAATATTTATTGGGAAGGCTCCAACAAGAGTGTTGATGTGGGTTAGTACAATACTTCCCGTCAGAAAAAGCAGAAAACGCTTGTTGTTATGTATGTATGTATATAGAAAGACAAACATGCTGGTAAGCAAGAGCAACCAGCTGTTGTGCTAACAAATACAAATCCATACACACAAACACACACATATGCAAGCTTTTTTATGCAATGTAAATTTTTGATTTATTTGATTCACTTGATTTATTTTTGCACTTGTGCGATTTCATTTGATTTATGTTGGCGCGTCGACATAAGAATTTGTAAGAAGATACTGTGCTTGCGTGTGTGTGTGTTGGTGTCTGGCGTCTACTTATGCGCCTTGTCTACTTTAAGGCGTTTCACACACATGTACTGTTACTCACGAATCACTGAGCTTAAAAAATTAAAAAGTTTCCAAAATACATAAAGCGTGCAATGGCATTTCAGCAAAGTTTTGTAAAAACTGAACTAAAATTTGACACAGAATAAAGAAATGGAAAAATTAAAGAAGTCGTTAAAGTTTACGGAGCACTTAAACTGCTAGCATGCCACGTGTCGGGCTCAGCATGCAAACAAATATCTGGGGCGTTTTTTTTTTTCATTTGTACACTCAAACTCACACGCATAAGTACACACGTAAATATAATCAAAATAATATCTCATTATATCGGCAACACACAGTTAAATTTTTTTAGAAGAAATGTTATTTTGAATTATTTTATATATCCATGTATTTGTGGTCCTTAAATTTTAAATGTATTATGATGATATGATTGAACTCTGTTTATGTGAAGGTTTGTCTCACTGTAATATTCTAAATTTGTGCGCAACTTTTCGCAAAATTATTATTATTTTTGCGCCTTGAAGTATGCAAAGGCTTTATAAACTTTATATGCTTTACTTAATTTCCTACTTACATATTACATATAAACATACGATAGATATACATACGAACGAACATTGCTGGCATGCTATTTCACTACATATCCAATCATTATAAACCTTTGAAGAAAACAAAAAGTCAATACGAGGAGGATAAAAGAACATGTTGCATATTTAAAGGCGACAATTTCGTTTTTTATGTTCTTCGTACAAGAATTTCGTTTAAGAAAAACTGTAGTGAAATTTTCTGGCGAGTATTTGTCTAGAGCGTTTTAGTCCTTCTGAATATCATTTTATTCATACCGTCCAAACCTTGCTCTTTTCACTTCAATAAACTTGGACCAAATAATGCTACTAAAACCAAAACAGACCAAACGATTACAGAGCACGTATTGAGATTAAGCTATGTGGTTTCAAGTTCCTCCTGACATAGAAGGGATTCCGCCCCAGACAATTAGCCTCGACAAGTTGCATATTGTAGCTTATTCATTCTTTAGAAGAGTTTTCATAAGCTACCACCGTTGTTGATGCTCGGATGTTTTATATGTATATGAAGCCGTCAATAGAGTTATGCTCTGAGAGTTAACGCTCCTCTGATTTTGTCTGCCCATGAAAGCAGAACTTTAGTGTGAAAAGAACAAATAACATTATATGACAAGGCGTGAACATATACAATTGGGTTAAGAGCTAACTTTGGAATTTTTTCAGCAGGTTCTCCACAAAGTTAAATAGAATGTCATTACAGAACGTAGCATAACAAAACATTAAATTATTTAAAGCAGTACGCTGCGAAATTAAGTAAATAAAAGTCACTTTATATACCTACATATTTAACCGCAAAAATTTCAAAAAATACGCAACATATTTATATCTTAAGATGCTTAGACTCAAAAACTATGTAAGTAAATAAATTTCACTTTTCCTATACTCCATGTACCTTCGTTTTAAAGCTTTTATTCACTGCTGGCATACATCAACATAGAAATGTTTCTTGGGGAAATTTATGAGTTTTCGCCGTAATTTGAATTTATACGTTTTATGTACATAGATTGAATTCAACATTCATACGTGCCGTCATAAAATTTTTTTTTCGAAATATTGGTAAGGTAGGTATTTATACTTTTTGCTTAGTTTTTCTTGACACTGCGATTATGACTTGAAGTAAAAAAGAAAGTCGAACTAAAAATTTGGTTTGCGAAACATATGCAATATATATACAACTTTACACCAATACTTAACCACTTCCTTTGCGGCGCTTCAAAAACGGAACACCAACGTACATTTTATATATGTGACGGTTTTATGACCGGTTTTGTACACATTAGGGATTCGCGGGCCCCAATGGGACTCTGAAGGGGTATTAGTGGCTCGATTTCGAACATATCTAAACACTGTTTCAGGGAATTTAACCTCCTTTTTTTACCTTATGTTCTACTGATTTTGTTCTAGCTTTCTTATTCGAAATTAAGTAACATTCCTAATAGAAACCTTTATATACGACAAGCAGACCCGGCAAATGTTGTTCTGCCCTAAATTTGGTCTATCTGCATATATTTTAATAAGTTTTCTCCGTCTAACTCTGCCCTCGCCCCTCTACAATTTTTCATAATCTTTGTATTCACTGCTCCCTCCGTATTTTTCGCTTCATCTCTCTCCATCTTCGTCTCAGTCTATCTCTTTCTCAATATCCTTCTCCTTCTCTCTTTTCTCTTCTCTGAAGTTTTTCTCATTCTTCTTCATATCTTATTGCCAGTCCCAGAGGGTGGTATGTATTTTGTTCCAGTCCCATTCCGAGTCTCAGTCCCAGTCCCACTCTGAGTCGAATAGGACGTATGTAAATAGGTATCTGGGTATTATTAATTCATGTCTTTGTATCGGTTTCGCATGCATATTTATCAGTTTTGCCAGGTTGATGCGACTAAATCGAATATTACAATGAACTTTAAAGCTCTCAGTAACAGCTTTCGTTTGATGTCCATAATACACACACATTTTAGGGGTATCGGGGTCCATGTTTTGGCCTAAATATCGAGACCCTAGTCACCCAGTGGTTTAAAACTTACTCTGTACTAAAGCACGCATCAACAGCATCAATTTGATACCCATAATATAAAAACGCTATCTAGGCGTTCAAATGTCCACGGTTTGGTGTATATCTCGAGACCCTGCGCGTTGATTCTGAATTTTCTTTGCTATAAACCTCATGGAGCCCTAGAGCTTTCCAACGAATGCAAAACCGTGGAAATCGGTTCGTGCGTTCTGGAGTTATAGCGTCAGGAAGAAAAACCCGAATTTTTTTTATATTATAGATAAATTATTTTTGCTTCTCTAATGATTCTATCAAAAAATGTAGCAAATGCACCCTTTATATTAGTAAAAGCTTAGACGATTTTTTTTTAATTTTCACAATCCCTGGACAGCCTAGCATAGTTCTTGTTCCCTTTTGTGTAATAGTCGTCGCGTTCTTATGTGTGTTGCAAGTTTCAAGACTCTATCCGAAAAATTACTCAAACATGGATTGCGAGATTCCCTAATTACGTACTGAAATGAAACTAACTGCAGTCAAACATATCCAGAAAGCTTGAAAAGACGGGTACCGGTGCACTTAAGTAAACTTATTTTTTATCATCTTATCTTATTTATATTATAAAAACGATAGCTCAAGACTTAGTGTGAGTGACAATCATCCTTTAACTGCTGAACCAATCGTGGATAAAGACGCCGTATCCGTATTGCAACCATGGATATATTTACGACACTGCCACCTGTTTGCATTTTTTTTTTAATTTATCAGGCAAATGTAATATATGGTCCGGTGCTTGAGCTTCGAAAGAGTTCTTGATTGAGCAGGATGGTTGGCGTCAGGGTGCAGCAATTGCTGAACATACAATTCACGTTTGTAACGATGGCTCCAAGTTAGGTCTGTTGTTTACTGTGTCGACGCAGAAATAAGCAGATCCTACAAGTTGCCAGATTACTGCAGCTTCTTTGAGGCTGAAATTATAGCCGTGTAGAAAGCAGTATACATTCTGGAGCAATCGTGCTTAAGCTTCAGTCACGTCAATATATATATTGATACTCGTGCGGTGATTAAGACAATTATATCACACAGTATTTTACCAATAAGTGTAGTGGAAGGCAAAGCAGCATTGGAAAGCTTCGCTCAGGCCGGACCATATAACTATACTGGGTACCCGGTTATAAAAAATAGAAGTTAGCAAAAAGGCCGTTGTGTTGGCACTTTCTGAATCGACGATAGACGTCCCAATTCGTTTTGGAGAAATCAAAAGGAGGTAGGAGTTGCATATGATACGTCAAGAGAAAGGACGGAGCTGCAAAATTTCTAAGATTATGTGCCTTCGATATTAGACTCAAAACAGAGGTTCATATATGTGAAGAACGAAGACTTAAGGCTCAGATTTCGAAGCAGCAATTAAGCTAGGTCCTAGAAAACTTTTAGTATTTGTCCAGAGGACAGAGTTGTTCTATAACATAAGTCATGGTACCTGATTGGGGTTCTTTAGTTTGGTCGTCAAACAAATAACGGTAACACTATGGATACATTCAGTACAAATGAGGTCTTTGTTGACAGACCAGTTCAATCTATCTTAACTTTAAGTTAGGGTTCGCGAGTACCTAAAGCCCTGATACTTTTTCCATATACGCAAAATAAAAAATCTGAAAAAATTGTTTGTAAATATAACTGGAAGAAACGAGCTCGCTTTTAAAGCCCGTGTACAAAACAATAGTTTCTAAAAAAATTTATTTCACTTAACCCCCCATGAAAAACCTCTGAGCACGGCCGTGATTATGATCCTTACAGGAACATTTACAGCACATACACACCACAACCTTTTTACTTTTACTTAGCGTAAGCTTAATATACATTCTTCAAACTATTTTGTTTTTATTAGTTTTTCTGTGTGAGGAAACGGAAATTACTGTTGGTCTAGTTATATATTTCAGTTGCCTGAATATTTGTTTAGAAAGCGTACGAAAATTAGCACTTCCGGTGCAATCGCCGTACAAGTCTTAAGCATCCACGAAAAAATATATCAAAATATTAAACGAATATAAACAGATTGAGAAGTTAATCTAGCCAGCCAAAGTATACTAGTTGATAACTACACTTATAGCTGAAATCAACCTAATACATAGCGTCTGATCTGAGCATGGAGAAAATCAGTTCATAAAATTCTTCTTCTAATTTGAAGAAGGCTGGTTTTGTGCATGTCATTATAGTTTAAGGGCCCGTTACGGCCAGACCTTTGCCATCTTATAAAAATTGAAATTTCGTCAGTGCATACTTCCAACTGAAGCGGAATCGTTGGTGTATTATAACACTTGAGTCATGGTGGCATCAACAGATATTTTGCAAAAAAATTTTCCAGAAAAATAGACCTTTCTTTCGTCATTTTCTAAAGACTGATTTTCATATATGGTTTTTGTCACGATATAAGAAGCCACTAGCCTTATTGCCAGATACTTTCCATAGTGGCTTTGATTAGTCAGACAATTTTAATCCTTCTAAACTTCAAAGAACATCGAAGCAAGTTTATACTGAAATTCGAATACAAAATCTTTAAAAAAACTTTTGAAATTTTGTTTGCCGTAAAAAACTTTCAGCTTATGAAAATGTATTTAGCTTTATGAAAAATTACAGTTTTGCATTATAAAAAGTGTCTGGCTGGACAAAGCCACTATGGAAAGTATCTGGCAATGAGGCTAGTGGTTTCTTATATCATGACAAAGACCATATATGAAAATCAGTCTTTAGAAAATGACGAAAGAAAGGTCTATTTTTCTGCAAAATTTTTTTGCAAAATATCTGTTGATGCCACCATGACTCAAGTGTTATAATACACCAACGATTCCGCTTCAGTTGGAAGTATGCACTGACGAAATTTCAACTTTTATAATATGGCAAAGGTCTGGCCGTCACGTGCTCTTACCCTATTATATATGGTAACGTTTGAGGCAAAATTGATATATCTGAGAACAATCGAAAAGTTAAAGTGATATTGGTAAGAAAACAATTTCGTTTACTCACCAGCAAAGGCCTCATATTCAATGTTACGTGGATCACAACACGATTAGATTTAGATATACCAAAGAGTTGTTGGTGTAGCCCGCAGCAAAATCGATAACAATTGATTGATATTTCTGGTTTATTTTTATACTCAGCTGAGCAGAGCTCACAGAGAATATTAATTTTGTTCTCATAACGGTAATCCGTAACGGCATAAACTAATCGAGATAGATATAGACTTCTAAATATCAAAATGATCTGGGCGAAGAAAGAAATTCATTTAGCCATGTCCGTCCGTCCATCCGTCCGTCTGTCCGTAAATTTTGAGGTATATTGATGAAATTAGGTAAGTAGGTTGTTGGGCGCTCATCTCAGATCGCTATTTAAAATGAACGAAATCGGACTAGAACCACGCCGAAAAGTGCGATAATTCATTATCAAAGACGGATAAAGCGATGAATTTTAGTAGGTGGGTTGACCTTATAACGCAATGTAGAAAATAAGTAAAATTTTGAACAAAGGGCGTGGCACCGCCCTTTTTCATTTAAGATGTCTAGAACACTTTTAATGCCATAAGTCGAACAAAAATATACCAATCCTTGTGAAATTGTAGGGGCATAGATTCTATGACGATAACTGCTTTCTGTAAAAATGGGCGAAATCGGCCGAAGCCACGCCCAGTTTTTATACACAGTCCACCGTCTGTCCTTCCGCTCGGCCGTCAACACGATAACTTGAACAGAAATCCATATATCTTTACTAAACTTAGCTCACGTACTTATCTGAGCTCACTTTATCTTGGTATAAAAAATGGCCGAAATCCGACTATGCCACGCCCACTTTTTCGATATCGAAAATTACGAAAAATGAAAAAATTCCATAGAACTATGAAAAAAGAAATGAAACATAGTAATTTGATTGGTTTATTGACGCAAAATATAACTTTAGAAAAAACTTTGTAAAATGGGTGTGACACCTACCATATTAATAAGTAGAAAAAATGAAAAAGTTCTGCAGGGCGAAATCAAAAGCCCTCGGAATTTTGGGTTTTTCGGGGTGTTACATATATAAATAAATTAGCGGTACCCGACAGATGATGTTCTCGGTCACCCTGGCCCACATTTAGGTCGATATTTCGAAAACACCTTCACACATACAACTAAGGACCGCTCCCCGCCAAAACCCTCATTAATACCTTTAATTTGACACCCATATGATACAAGCACATTCTACAGTCACCCCTGGTCCACTTTTATGACGATATCTCGAAAAGGCGTGCACCTATAGAACTAAGGCCCACTACCTTTTAAAATACTCATGAACACCTTTAATTTGATGCCCATATCGTACAAACATATTCTAGAGTCACCCCTGGTCCACCTTTATGGCGATATCTCGAAAAGGCTTCCACTTATAGAAATATGGCCCAATCCTTTTAACATACTCTTTAGTACCTTCCATTTGATACCAATGTTATACAAACACATTCCAGGGTTACCCTAGGTTCATTTTCCTACATGGTGGTTTTTCTTTATTTTGTATCCAAAGCTCTCAGCTGAATGCAATGTTCGGTTACACCCGAACTTAAACTTCCTTACCTGCTTTTTGTTTTTTTTAATAATTTGGGAAAATTTGAAACAATGCGACATATGGACGGACAAGCGGACAGCTGTTTCGATTTTACCTCTTAAATCTCAATAATGAAAATATGATGTTAATTAGCTTTTTCGTATTAAGAATACAATAAAAAACAAGTAAGGAAGGCTAAGTTCGGGTGTAACCGAACATTAAATACTCAGCTGCCAAATTACAGCTTGCAAAACTTTTTAATTACCTTCTTTTAAAAGTGGGTAGTGTCACGCCCATTGTCCAAAATTTTACTAATTTTCTATTCTGCTTCATAAGATCACCAGCTACCAAGTTGCATCGCTTTATCCGTCTTTGGTAATGAATTATCGCACTTTTTCGTGTTTTCGAAATTTTCGATATCGAAAAAGTGGGCGTGGCTATAGTCCGATTTCGTTCATTTTATATAGAGATCTGAGATTAGTGCCCGGGAACTTACATACCAAATTCCATTAAGATACCTCAAAATGTACTCAAGTTATCGTGTTTATGGATAGATGGACGGGCGGACGGACGGACATGGCTAAATGAATTTCTTTATTCGCCCAGATCATTTTGATATATAGAAGTCTATATCTATCTAGATTAGTTTATGCAGTTACAGGGTACCGTTATTTATTTATTTATTTATTTATAATTGCGAACAAAATTAATATACTCAGCTGAGTATAATAACATTAAAGTTTTAAAAGTTTAGTATTTTCGTACAACGATTTAAGATGATGCCAGGATTAATGTGACAATAAATTGTCTACTTCCGAACTAAAAAAATATTACCGTTAACCAATTCAAAGTACGTAGCTCTGAAACAACAAAATATAAATATAAAAATAAAAAATATTACCGTTAACCAATTCAAAGTACGTAGCTCTGAAACAACTACAGTTAAACACTAGGGGTGCAATTGTTCGGAGCTTAATATTTTTCCCACCGAGTATTCACTTTCCCAAATAAATCGATACGAATTCAGGTAACAGTTTTTATAGTGAATTTAAACGTAGCATACTTGTTGGTGCATTTGATGGTAAAAAAGTTGGAAGTGGGTGGACCTAAGGTGCCTTATCATAAATATTTCGTATATAAATGAGTGTAAAAAAGTTATAAATTTGAAAATTTGTGTGGAATATGCCTTGGGATTAAACGCAGAATGGATTGAAGGAAAAAAGGAAAAACAAAGCATAAGTAAACAATTAAATGGAAATCTTTCTTTGTAAGGCTCTTTTGGCTTTGCTGTATTAAAGCGCTGAAGTCTTATTATTAACGAAAATTGTGCTTAAAAGAATTCGAAAAAATGTTGGTGATTTGTTTGCAATGCTTTGAAAAATTTATTTGTAAAACACGTTTTTATTTTTTTTTTTTTGTACTAAGTCGGCTTCACTTGTGCCAGCAAATTTCCATACAAATTTAAGGAATCCTTCAATAGCTTTTCGAATAACTTTTCGGGGACCAAGAGTTTTGAAACTTGGAGCATGTTTCAGAACCCGCTGAAAATGCAACATTTATGAAAAAACTTACGCTTGGTGGGGCGAGGATCGTGATTAAAAAAAATCTAACATGGAATTTTGTTTTCTTATATTAATAAAATTTCCATAACCTAGAGCCCGAATCTGTATACTAAATGTCGGAGAATCACCTTTCATTCGTATAATATGGCCAAACCTGCATAGCCGCTAGTTCGCTGGACTATGTTGATGTCTGCGCGTAAAGCTTGTACAGCATATCATTAAACTTTCCTCGGTACTCGCTTCGACAACGCGTGGAAGTCGATACATTTTTCGAAAAACTTTTCTCTCGAGCACTCGCAGGTCCGCCTCATCTGACGTTGTCATGGTCCATGCTTCTGCACCATACAGCAACACAGTTAATGATAAATGACTTGTAGAGCATTACTTTCGCTTTTCGAGAGATGACTTTACTTCTCACTTGCCTATCGAGTTCAAAGTAGCATTTATTGGCAAGAGTGAATCTTCGCCGAATTTCAAAGCTGATGTGGTTGCTTGTGTTAATTCTGATTCCCAGATAAACGAAGTATTTTACTATTTATAAATTATGGATGGAAAGCAGAGCTTGCTGTGCGGGTGTTCAGCCCGATGATATCATTGTCGTCAGCATACGGCAGTAATTGCACGCTTTTATAGAATATTGTTCCAGGGGAGTTAAGTTATGCAGCTTGTATTATTTTCTCCAGCATCAAGTTAATTAAATCGCATGATAGGGAGGCAAGCTGTATGAAACCTCGCTTGGTTTCGTACAATCCGAAGAGGTCCTTCCCAAATCTGACGGAGCTCATGGTGGTGCTCAACGTCATTTTGCACAGCCGTAAAAGTTTTGCAAGGAAATCAAATTCAGACAAAGCGGTCTTAGAATCGCCGAAGAGGTAATGTTGAAATGGCTAGATATATTTTGGCAACTAATTTCTATAACAATGCAAGCAAATTTATATTGTCTAATTTTTTGGTTTAGTGATGTAAAAAAATTGTTACTTAACTGGCAAGAAGCAACAAATTTGTGTAAAAATGTGACTCTATTAATTTATGAAAACTTTAATTTCACACTCTAGAGCTCACACTAGAGAGTACTATACTGCTGTGTTATGTAGTCACGATAATATTTCCCAATGCACTTTGCTGCTGTGTCCCTTGGTGACAGTTTTATAAATTATCACAACTAATGATGACTACACATTTCCACAGTCATGTCAGCCATCCAATCGAGACACTAAGTAGTAAGTTGATGAAAATTTTTCTAGCAACAAAGAGCCCACAGACTCCACCACAACTAACATACATACATTCCTCTATATGTATAAGTTAGTCTGGCATAGCAGCATGGAGGTGTTGTGGGCGGTGATAAAAGCTGGGTGTCGACCAGCCAAATAGACTTCATTTCATGGTACGTTGACAGTTACTCATTATGTCGCATCGTGAGTTTGAAAATGAGTACGCGAAAATGGGCACCAACATAAATGAAATTGTACAGCTAAATGTTGCGCTGCATGCCATCACCATAAGAGATATTTGTACAGATGAAAAGGGCAGGAGAGTTGGGTGGAAATGGCGTAGTATCACTGCAAATATGTCAGTTGTCATTGTTGGAAATTTGTAGCAAAGAATTACAATTGCTTATTTTTGCATTTTGTGGCATGGAATAGCTCTAAATAGAGAAAGTCAAAAGTTTGATATTTGCAACAAAGTAGGGGGGGCTTTAAGTTTTTACTACATTCGGCTTATTGTCATTATTTGGAATTTGTTTGCCAATGCGGTAAAGCGTGGCAAAACAATACAAATACAGAACGAATTTGAGCACCAGAAAGCAAGTAGTGAAGGGAACAAAAGAAAAACTAGAATAATAATAATACTCGTAATTTGAATTGAATAATGCTGACAATAACGTTATAGAAATTTTCCTTCAGTTTGTAATTTTTTGATGTCTAAACATCTTTGCCCCTAGACTGTAGGCGTAGTCTTTGGAAGTAGCATGCTATATGAGGGAATATAGAATGTAAGTGTAGGCTTATACTACGCATTCTGTATGCTACATTGGGGATTATAAAGGCTTTCCCCTGTCCAGTAGGTGCAATCAATACTCTGTGGTATAATGTAGGATCAATGTAAATCAGACGGCAACTCAAGGCAAAGCAATGGCAGAAAAGAAAAGTAAAAACAAAAAAAAAAAAAAAAAAAAAAAAAAAGAGGAGACTCTAGACTCATGACGGGTATTCTGACTGGACACTGCCTTCTGTCGTCACATGCCTTTAAATTAGGCTTCGTCAATGTTAGCAGATGTAGGAAATGCAGGTTGGAGGAGGAAACGCTCGGGCACGTTTGGTGCTCATGTTCTGCGCTTGCCAGGCTAAGACTCCAGCTATTAGGAGTGATACAGCTGTCAGATCTAGAAGCAGCAAGTGGCTTAAGTCCTAGAAAGCTTCTAGTATTTGCCAAGAGGTCGGAGTTATTTTATAACACAAGTCCTAATTTTTGATAGGTTTTTTCAGTTTGGTCGTTAAAACAAACTTCTGGTAACACCACAGACTCATTCCGTCTATGTGAGGTCCTCATGGACCGGCCACTAGCCTAAACTCTTACCATTCTTTCCTTCCCCCCTTTACTATAATAGAGGAAAGAAAAAAGGTAGGGGAGAGAAATGAATGATTAAAAATCAAAATCGAATCCAAAAGCGAATACGGAACAGAAACTGAACGTCATTTCATCAATTTGGTATACAAGTGTAAACAGTTTGTTAACGATAAGTTAGACGTTTGTGATCGCCGAGTTATGGAAGTGTTATCCACTTACTATCGACGAGTTATACATATGTTTTAATAGGTTTATTATCGATGAGTTGAAGAGGAGTTATCGATTTTTTTTATCGAAGTTTTACAATTTTCCGTTCGATAACAATGTTTACGATAAATTATCAATTTTTCCACGAATTATCGATTATTATTGAAAGATGATCGAGTTATCATCAAAAAGTTATCGTCTGTGCATCGAAAATTTTCGATTTGTCATTGCACTGTTGCAAACTTTTTGTCGGCGTTTTGTGGAAGTATTATCAGTTTATCATCTATAAATCATCGATTTGTTAACAAAATGAAAACCAATTGTATCAAAAGGGTTCAATTATTTATCGGAAGATTATCGTGAATGTATCCTAAATTCGTGAATACGTTATCAAAAAATTATCGATGTTTTATCGAAAATTATCGATATGTTATCGAGCAGTTACCAATTTCTTATCAAACGATATCGGTTGGTTATCGGCGGGTTATGGAACAGATCCCCAATAAAACTTCAATATAAGTTCGATGACATATTCCCTGAAAAGCCTCTTCTTTAGGGGAAAGAGTGAATATCCGCAAGCACGAAATATGGCCTTTCACAGTTACCAATTTCTTATCAAACGATATCGGTTGGTTATCGGCGGGTTATGGAACAGATACCAATAAAACTTCAATATAAGTTTGACATATTCCCTGAAAAGCCTCTTCTTTAGGGGAAAGAGTGAATATCCGCAAGCACGAAATCTGGCCTTTCTTAGCACAGCCGTTTTGATCCATAGAATAATAAATCAGCGGCTCCCTTTGAAGAGTCACACCGGGTGAAGTATTTTATAAATACCACGTTTCCAGAGAGTTACTCGTCCCCTGGCTAGACCTTAAATGCCCCAACAAATTGTATGCCATGCCTGGATATGGATATGACTGAAGGTCGCTAGATAGGCCATCCTTCTCAGACAATGCATTTATCAACATAATATTCCCTGCAAAAGCGATATTTTGGGTTTAATTGACACATCCTAAACTATACTGCTAAGAGACTCAGACTTTATTTCTCATCCAACTCGGAGCGTAGTTTTAATTTTTTTAAGTTTGCTATGTCAACAACTCACTGGGAGCGTGTGCTGACTGCTGCCAAACGGTAGCCAATATTCCAGAAGAATGATTCATGCTCCACAGGTTTTATAATTTGACAAATGAATTCTTCTCCATTCTTTCAATGCAGATATATCAAAAATTTAATGATTAGCTGTTCAAAGTAACTCAGCTTAGTTCTTTCTTCTGGAATTTGGAGCAAAGCTAGATCTTTCAAGTGAAGTACAAAATAATTTACTAGAAACCATGTTATCAGCTTACTTTAATGCAGTTAACTTTATGTAAAATAACAAATAAAGGCTTAATTTGTGCTTAAAATTTCTGTATTTCCGGAATGAAGTCAAATATATTGACATTTGACCTTATATTCATAGCTACAAAAATAGTTCCTATCAAAATAATTCACTTCTATATTTCTAACTTGCCTCAACACTTAATTACCTGCAGAACAAGTTTGATTAGAACTTTGTCATAATAAAATCACAGAAAGAGTTCCGATGTCATATATAAGTCATATTTGAGTTTTGTATAAAAGCTGTGGTAAATATCAATATCAGCTCAAAATAATAAATCACTTGTTAATGGACAAATATGTAGGCACAAAACCGTAACTTATTTAGTTATATCATAAAACTTGTAGTTAATAACTTTATTGTTTGGTATTCCAAAAATTATAGGCTTAACTTGTATAAGTGGCAATTACCGCTGCTCTGTTAGGTAACGTATACGTCACGTAGGACTCATTTGCTTGTAATATGTGGTGGTCATATTGTAGTTGCATTTTACTTGTGTTTATTATAGCCACACACAAAGTTAATGACTTCTTTCGAAGTCAACATTTACAACAACAACAAAAGTATAATAATACTTTATTACATCATGCATAGTCACTAAATTGTTGTTATTTTTTTGCCCTTTAACATGTATAAGTAAAAATAGCCACCATTCTACTTCACTGTCAAATTTACTACCTACGATATAAATACAGGAACATGTTACATACTTTTTCATAGAAGTGTACGATGAGTGAATTATGAGTCCAGTTCAGCGTTGCCGGTTTATTAATATTCCAGCAATGTGGCCGAAAATTTTGGGGAGTTTGGGTTTAATAACATAGTACCACAGCAATTTGGCAACCAAGAAACCATAATAATTTTACGAAACATGGCATTGCACAGATACATTTTTCTGAACAAACTTATAGTTCAGCTGAGATATGTTGGTCCTTATAAAATAAGCAGCATTCCAATCGAATATTTGCGAATTTCATTATTTATCCTTCTACCTGTTTTCCCATTTTTCTCGCAAACAGAAATAAGTCCCTACGTGTTTATGCAACCATTTGCTAATAATTTATTCAACATTTTCCTTTCTGACGTAAAAAACTACGAAAGGAGTAATCTTGGAGGGTTTGCGTGTTATGAAGAGAAGACAAGCTTTATACAGTTAGCAATATTAATGAAGACAACAAAATTGTAGCTTTTTCATATTTTTACAACATGAAAAACATGAAAAAGCTCTTGTTCCCCCTAATCTTTAGAAGTGCAAGTCAAAAATAACTCAGACATGCTGGAATATAAGTATGCTCCACGAAAATGATGCGTACGAAGTCCGCTTTGCAAAAAATTTAATCGTTACTCTGTTTTTTTGTTGTTTTTTTAATTATCTCTAAGCAGTTTATAGTACAATAAAAGTTCTCAACCTTACTTACTTACTTAATTGGCGCTTAAGCGTCTAAACGGTTATGGCCGTCCAACAAGAACTTTTCTCTCGAACACTCCCAAAGCCACTTCATCTGCTGTTATCATTGTCCATGCTTCTGCCCCATATAGGAGGACGGGTAAGATAAGTGACTTTTAGATTATGATTTTCGTTCGCCGAGAGAGGACTTTACTTTCAATTGCCTACCTAGTCCAAAGTAGCATTTATTGGCAAGATTGATTCTTCGCTGGATTTCAGTGCTGATGTTGTTGCTAGTGTTGATGCTGGTTCCCAAATAGACGAACTCTTTTAGCGTGGTAGACAGGGCACGTATGCGCTGACTCTTTGCTCGATGACAGCAGGTACTTCGTTTTGTCCTCATTCACCATCAAACCCATTTTTACCGCTTCTTTTTCCAGTCCTCAACCACTTTTAGACCTATCTTTTTCATGAAGGTGGTTTTGGTGAAAATCAAGTCGACCTTTAATTTACAGGCATGACATCGAGAAATTTGTTAAAGCGGCTCTGCAAGTACAAATTTTATTTGCGGGGAATTTTCGAAATATTCGAAAATATTTTTGGGGAATTTCGGATTTTTATACTTTACTTATGTTTTTTATTTTTATAATTAAGAGAATGGAAGTTTTTGTTTCGTTGCTGACCCACGAACATTCTAGAAAACCTTTCGCTAAGACTGTCTAATTCTATGTATAAGCGATAAAACTCTGAAATTTCATTAGAAAGTTGCCCATACAAATGCTCACGTGCATACATATTTTATGCTCTAGTGTACTTAAAACAAAATATAAACATACAAATATAAACCTTGAGCATTAGAAAAGCCCCACCTTATGCACAAAGTGGACCTACGCCGCCAACTGTTATGAGTGGAGTTTTATTAAATTGTGGACGACAGGCTGGAATGCAGCATATCCTATGGTTGCCCTTAATCATGCAAATGTAAAAACATACAAACTACTACATTGTTATATAAATGTTTATTGTCGCTAATATGTACTATGTCAGGAATGAGCTTTCGTGCTTCGATGTTGTAATGTAAAAATTTACAAAATGAATTTATATACAACATAATTATGCGGATGAAGCTTTGATTACATAACTAATGTACATATATTGTGATTTACGTTACAAATTTGGTATTAACAAAGGAGCTAGAATAAGTGTTATTGATGATAATGAATGGATACCGAAAAAATTTTTGCTTTGATTTACTAAAGCACTTTCGAGAGAAAAAAGGCGGAGCTGGTAAATTAGTAGTTATGAAGCTTGATGTATTTACTATTTTGATACCTTTCAAGAACATGAAATGGTATATTAACTTTGGTCCGATGTCTGTAACGTTGAGAAATATAGAAGATGGACTCACCATTAAGTATACCGAATTGATAAGGGCGACGAACTGAGTTGATATAGCCATGTCCGTCTGTCCGTCCGTCTGTCTGTTTGAACGCAAACTAGTCCCTCAAATTTTGAGATATCTCAATGAAATTTGGTACAAGGATGTATTTTTGTATTATATTAGACATTTGTCGGATCCGGTAGGATCGGACCACTATAACATATATCTCCCATACAACCGATCGTTCAGATAAGACGATTTTGGCCATTCCTGCCGCAATTTAGAAAGTATAAACGTGAAACTCGGTGATATATATTCTGATATATCGTGGAAGATATCCTGGAAAAGTCACTTTGATCGGAGCTATATATAGTATATATCCCATACAACCGATCGTTCAGATAGACAGATTTTTGGCCATTTCTCCCTTAATTTAGAAAGCATAAACGTGAAACTCGGTGATATATATTTTAATATATCATACAAGATTTTCTGAAAAAATCACTTTGATCGGAGCCATATATAGTATATATCCTATACAACCGATCGTTCAGATAGAATGATTTTCATCAATTTCTCCCTTAATTTCCAATATAAAAACGTTAAACTTGATGATATTTATTCTAATATATCATAGAAGATTTCCTGTCAAAATAATTTCTATCGAAGCTATATATAATATATATCCCATTCAACCGATCGTTCAGAAAAGGGGGTTTTTTGCCATTTTTTATTTTATATTTATGTTAAAAATCGTTTAGGTATGTATATCTGTTCACTATATATTTTTTATCTTATACACCCGACTATTTTGAGACTACGAACGGGATAAGATTATTGTTCAACCCCATTCATGAAAGGTATGAAGTCTTCGGCACAGCCGAAGACAGTCCCGTCCCTACTTGTTTAAATTGAAATTGCCCTACAGTGAACTTATTCATACTAGCTAGTTTGTAACTAGACTCAATTCAATTGTAGGAAGGGCAATGTATACAGATAAAACGATTTCGGGATATTAACTCATGGGATTATAGTTTTTTCGAGCATTTCTTTATGTCCCTTAGAGTCACATTCAACATCGATGAAACTGCAATGAACAACACTGCACAGTCACTATAAAATCTCTCTTATACCAATAGTAAATAACAAAATATAATATACATACGCACCGGGTGGTCGTCGTGGTGTGATGCACGTTTTGCACGCTGCGCCAACACAAACCGAAGGTCCTGGCTATTCAAGTTCCCGACAAAGCATTGTAAAAAATTTAGAAACAAGTTTTTTCATTTAAAAACAGTTTTTCTAAGCGGTATCGCCCCTAGGCAGTTGTTTGGCAAACACTCCGAGTGTATTTGATGTGTAAACAGCTTTGCTCATGGTATGGGGGAGTCCTAAGTGTAGTCTTTGTGAATAGTATGCTATAAGGGTGATTGTGAAGAACCTAAATGCGTAGTGTAGGATTTTGGTATACCGTGCGCATATATGGGGGTGGGTTTAATGTTTGTAATTGAAGTGCTGTATGCAATAATACATAACGAGGGCGTAAGTGTAGTCAAACACTCTACATATACTTTTAAGTCCTGAGCACATACACACCTTTTGAGCATGCAAGTGAACGAAGAGATATATACACCGCTATTTTGTTGTAAATAAAGAGGCAGAGATATAATAGCAGATAATAAACAAAGTGTTTACAACAAAAAAGCACGTGGTAAAGTTTAAGCTAAAATTTGTTATTTTTTGAATTTTGTTGGTTGTAAAATCTTTGTATATTATTTGATAAGATTTGTATGAAATAGTAAAATGAAAAAAATTAAATAAATCAAAATAAAATATAAAAGAATGAAATGAAATAAAATAAAATAAAATAGTACAAAATAAAATAAAATAAAATAAAATAAAATAAAAGTTAATAGCCTTGAATATTGTAAATTGTTACATTTATTGAGCTAAAAGGCTTCACAGATGAATAAAACTTATTTCTTGTTTATACTCATTTATAATTTATTTGGTCGATATTACGACTTCAATCTGAAATCATCATCAGGGACATATAGTCGATGATACATATCCATATGTCCCTGATGATGACTTCAGATTAAAGACGAAATATCGACCAAATAAATTATAAATGAATATAAACAAAAAATAAGTTTTATTCATCTGTGAAGCCTTTTAGCTCAATAAATGTACCAATTTATAAAATAAAATAAAATGGGATAAAATGAAATGAAATAAAATAAAATAATATATAATAAAAATTAAAATAAATAAAACTAAATTAAATAAGCTAATTAAATAAAAATGATTTAAATTTAATAAAATTCCATGCAAATCAATACAATTAAATTAAATTTTAATTAGTCAAAATACATTGAATTAAGTTAAGTTAAATTAAATTATATTAAATAAAATAAAATAAAATAAACTTACTAAATAATTTGAATCAAATTAAATTAATTAAAACTAAATTAAATTAAACTTAATTATAATAATATAAAATTTAATTATTAAATTAAATTAATTAGAATTAAATTAATTTCAGTTAAATTAAATTATGCGATACATACCTATAAAACTGAAAAAGCAATCGATTACATATCTGTATGTTATCCTTTGGTAACTAGCCGATAAGAAACCAATAATAAGACAATAACACGCTAATAAAAAAATTAAATTTCGAAGATGATAAGTCTCTATCAATAATAAAGAAATAACTTGTCGGTATTGTTGGTTGCCGATAAGAAACCGACGAAGCTCTTCTCAAAAAACCTTAAACTCGTTGTTTATGGTAACCTGCAACCTGGATTACTCTATAGTTTAATGTCGGATACAAAATTATTAAAGTATGACCAATATAAAAGAATTTATGTTCTAGTCAGTACAACGTAAGCATCCGTGATATAGACTTGATGCCGAACCGAAGGCCATAGGCCCTAATCCCAGAAAAAGTAAAATCAATATCTTTTAGGAAGAGATTTTCAAAATGAGGGTGCGATTTTGCCCACAACTTGTACGTTTGCGAGATATTATGGAAGCATTTATCACAGTAAAGTTACAGCTCTCCAAGTTCGTTCGTCGAGTTCTGCAACGTGCAAAACAAAAGATTTGCAAAAAATGTTATGCATGATAAAAACTAATATATAAATAATAATTTTTCCCATGAACCGAAGATTGATATAATTAATTAGTCTTCATAAAGGCGTGAATACACAATCTGCACTACCAAAACATCGTAAAATACATAAGAATAAAAATAACATATCTACATACATGCAAGCTTCGAGGATTCCACTCATACGTCTGCAAGTTAACCGATTAATTGCTCAATCAGTGCTGTAATTCGTTGCTCTGTTCGTGATATGGCGCGACTAACGTGACGTTATGATGAGAGCAAGGCGTTATAGTTCGAGTAGGCGATTGAACTAATGAATGATAGGCAAATTTACAAATGGCATGAGTGTAAATTTGTATTTGTAGATGCCTGTACTTATATAGGCAAGTGTTTGTCAAAGGCAGTGCCTTTTGATTGCTCATTTAGTGAAATTATTATGACTTTATCATTGTAAGCGTTTGCTGGTGTTACTCAAACTAAGTATTGTGTGTTATTCATAGCCTAGTATTATTCAGTTGTTTCTAAATATTTTAACACCACAAAATATTTACTACATTGTATGTGCTGCAAATTACAGTTTTACGTGCAAAAGCGTAAATTACTTTCTCTCAGTAAACATCTCAATTAAAATGCGAAAAAAGGAAAAGGCTCTTTGAATGGTTCTGCTATGTAGGTTGATTGTAATTGAAACGAAATTTATGAAAGAGCAGCACAAAAATATGGAGGGTGATGTTGTACCAATGTTTTACTCTATCTCAAAGTTCTGTAAAGAACATAATATATTTATGAAATATTTTATACCTTAAAACCGTAATATGAATTGAGAAACTTTGTTTAAAATTTTATTATGCCTCTGAAGACATATTAATAATATGATTCTAATTATAATTCTCTAATCTCATTTATATAAGGAGAACAATTTCTTTGCTATAATTAATATTACAGTAGTACTTTAAATCTGGCTTGTAGTGTTGAATTTATTCCTCCATGTTTCTTTCAGAAATACTTAATGACTTAATTGGCGCTTAACCATCTAAATGGTTATGGCCGTCCAACAAAGCGCGCCACTCGCTCCTTCTCTCCGCCAACCCGCGCCAATTGATAACACCAAGGAAGTTTACATCGTTTTCCAACTGGTCCTTCAAACGGAGTGGAGGCCGCCCTCTACCTCTGCTTCCTTATTCGGGATCCGATAGAAACACTTTCTTGGCCGGAGCATCATCTTTCATTAGCATAATATGGCCTAGCCAGCGCAGCCGCTGCGTTTTAATTCGCTGGACTATGTGGATGTCTGCGTATAACTCATCAGTAAATCTTCTTCGGTACTCGCCATCGCCAATGCGTAGAGGTCCATAAATCTTTCGAAGAACTTTTCTCTCGAACACTCCCAAAGCTGCTTCATCTGCTCCTGTCATGGTTAAATATCTCAAAGAAATCAGCTAAAGAGTACAATGACACATAGTGTAAAAAAACTAACTATTCATATAAAAGTAAATATATTTTTACAAAATCTCCCAATTCTCGATTATCACTTTGCCTTCTGCGATTGTTCAAGTCACTGAACTGTCAAAAAAATAAACTCAAATATTCTCTATGCAAATTTATCTTTATTTACTGTACTAATGTGGCCGTAGAACTTCAAAATTGAAATTATTCGCGTACTTAATTTGCAGCGTCCTAAAATCAAACTGATTGATATACATGCAAGTATATCTGTAGTGCATGTGTGTGAAAAATGGTTTGCGCTCTTTGTTACTGTGAGTAGGTGTGAGTTAAGTCGTCTGCGCTCTTTGTTACCATGTGAATGTGTGTGCAATGTCGAATGCGCTCTATGTTACTGTGTACGTGTGTTCGTAGCTGTCATCTGCTTACATAGATGTTGGTGTTGGGCAGAATATATTAATTTGTGATGAATTATTCACGATTAGTTCTTTGGTGGAAATGCACCAGGCCTAAGTTAGGAGGGGTAACCTTACAGGAGAAACCTTGCACAAAATATCTAGGAATCATCGTAGACAGTAAGCTGTCATGGAAGCTCAACGTAGAGGAGAGGGTGAAGAAGGCCTCAACGGCACTTTATGCATGTAAAACAAAGCTGGGGTGTACGTGGGGCTTATCGCCGTCTCTTTCTTATTGGGTTTTTACAGAGATTATAAGCCCTATTCTATACTATGGAGTTCTTGTTTGGTGGAAAGCCACAAAAAACAACATACCTCAAAAAATTAGAGGGGGTATGCAAACTATCGATGCTTAGCATTACGAGAGCCCTGAAAACAACCCCGACGGCTGCACTGTATGCCATTCTGCACATTTAGGTGGAAGTTTGGCGCAAGGGTGCGCAAATGGCGGACAAGGCCATACATGTGTACACAGATGGTTCCAAAGTAGTGGAAGGAGTATGGTCTGCGGTATACTGTGCTGATCTGGAAATAAGCAGATTCTACAGGCTGCCAGATTACTGTAGCGTTTTCTAAGCGGAAATATTAGCCATAACCAAAGCAGTAGAGACCCTGGAAGAGAATAGCTTAAGCTGCAACCATGTAAACTTTTATATTGACAGCCAAGCAGCAATCGGAGTTAAGGCGGTGACATCCCATCTAATGCAATTATTATATTCAGCTTTTTCCACTGAGCTATTTCGTTCGAAATATAAAATAGAAAGCTCTAATCTGAGTACACCAAGTGGAGGCTTAATTCTAATTTATGTACTTGTGGATCAAATTACTTTCGGATTAATAGTGTCATATTTAAGATATTTCATTTATCCATAAAAAGGTTTTCTACAATTTGGAACAAAGCGAGTCCAAGCTAAAGTGAAAAAATACAGCAATGCAGCATTCCGTTGATGCCCCTATTTTTCCCAACTTCGTTCAGAGGTGATAAAATTTACAAATTGTTGTATTTACGGAAGTACGGGCAGACGGTCGGATGTTACGTAAGCATCGGCTGCCAGTGAACGCAGTTAATTAGTTCTGCGCTGTCCATTGGAATATCTAGAGAGCTGAGGCATCGACATTTGTTATGCTGGTCGCCGTTTTATCTATTTGTTGCGCTAGTTCCTTGGTCTTACGGTCTGCTTGTAGGCTGGAATGACAGAGGTTGTGGTGTGCGCTAAAATATCCAAGACAGAAGGAATGTAAACGTTTATGATTTCAAGATTAACATCGCCTGACCGGACAATTGTTCTTAGAAATTGTACGTTGTTGTTTCCTACTTCCGATAAACGAATATAATGGATTACACTAATGAAATGACAGCCTTTGATCGGGAAAAAAATATCGAGTCGCTCCAGTAAATAGAACCGGCCGCCGTGGGAACTGAAAACTGAACAGACAGTTTTTGCTCTGCTTCCTACCTCCAGGAGAGTTAAGGGAACACCTCCATAAGCACTATGATGAGATCCAGCACCTGCCAGCACAGCCGTTAGACAAAATCGATAGAGAATCGGTAAACACCTTTGCCGATACGCGCCCGGTGAACCCCTTAATAAATGTACAAAAGAAGAAAGCACACTACCTGGGCAGACACGAGTCACCCTGGCCCAACTTCGTTCTGGATACTGTAACAAGTTAACCTCTTATTTGTCCAGAATCAATCCCGAAATATGTAATGCATGCCCCGAATGCGATTCTTCCCCACATGGCACCAACCATCTTTCCAATTGTAAAGTGGAACCTACGTCTCTAACACCAACTTCCATATGGTTCATCCCTGTTGAAACTGCTAGTTTTCTTGGACGCCCTATAACACAATAACAACAACGATAGATTAGACTGCATGAAGCGATGGATGATATGTGCTAGTCCGTCGCCATTTCTTCTTTTCTGCATATGAAGGGGTGATAGCAAGTTCGAACATCCGATTTGGTATATCCGCGATCTTTTCAGTTACAATTAAGTTGCATTAGTCTGAAGTATGAAGGAGAACTAGTCATCACTCTGAAGGCCAGGGACAGGAGGCACAACTTGATCGATTAAGGCACGGATGGCACCGTTTGGCGCTAGCTACAACGAGAATCTGACATGGCCCAATGAGCTGCTAAATGTTGGTGGATGTTTTGTAAAATGTTCAAAGTCGACAAGTATTGCATCTTACAAAGAACAAACCGATCTATTCAACCGTATTTTGCACGTGACATATTAAAAAGAGTGAGAGCGACCTAAATATATTCTTTTCCAGCGCACGAAGCAAAGGCACTTCTCTGGATTGGGGAAAGGTTTAACAGCATCAAATTTATGAGTTAATGAGACCCAAAGAATTAATTCACAAATTTAGTATGAGAGTACTATTCAGGTTTTTGAAAGAGAATGTCGGCGTTTCTAAATTAACAAAGGTAAGGATGACTTAGTAGTCGTTATCTCATCATTAATTTCCGATTACTGAAGGATTTTGGCCCCTTTATTACAAGTCACGTAAGTTATCCCTGTTTCAAGATAAATGAAGTAAATTATAATAATAGGAGGGGTCGATAAGAAAAATAGGCAGGCCGACATGGTAGGACAATTTAACTAACTAAATGACGATAGAGAACTTTAATCGAATTAAGATTGGACGTGAGGACTAAAACTATTTCAATAGCAAAGAATGAAATAGAAGTTCGATCTAAAACTATCAAGATTGCATGTACGATGCATATAAATATTTGTATTATTATCTATGCAAAACTGATTTTCACTTTATCAATACTCTATGTAAATCTTACCAACTGTGCATGAAAGGCAACACATTTAAAATGCCTAACAACATTATTTCCCAACGACTAACTATGAAAAATGCAGAAAATCTATGACCCTCACTCATACATTAGCAATAATAATTACGTCAACATGCCAACAAGTTGCATACCATACTAGGAAAAGTAGAAAGCTTAGCATAGTGATAAACAGAAAAAACAAGTAAGGAAATCTAAGTTCGGGTGAAACCGAATATTACATACCCAGCTGCACACTTGAAAAGCTGTTGTTGTTTGTTTTGTGAGCTTAATAGTCTTACAAGGTTGCGCAATAATACATACACATATGGTTCTATTCTGAACTAATTTTTCTTCGAGTTATGGCTCCCGAAAAATAGAAAATTGCCAGGCCCATTTTTTAAAATTTGAAATGGGAAATGAAATACCAATAACACTGAAAGAAATGGTGCTAGTAAACTCAACAAATCGGGTCTTGTTTTTCTTGACTTAACGGAGATTCGGTAAAATTTATCGAATTATGGTTAATTCGACCGAGTTCTTTGTCAAGCGAACAAATTAGTTTAGTCATTTCAACAGAAGAGAAATTGTCGCTCTTAAGTTAACAAAATTCTGTAAAATTGACAGATTCCTAATCAATGTAAATGATTTTTTTGTTAACACAACTGATCTCACTGGTCATTTCAACAGCGACCAACAGTCAATACATGATTAAATTTCAAAGAGAATTTTACGCTCACTGCGCTCTCTACTTTGTACTTATGTATGCTGTGTACTATATGTATGTACATATTTACGTATGAATATGGCGGCCAACGTGGTGTGATGGTAGAGTGCTCCGCCTACCACACCGAAGACCCTTGGTTCACACCCCGGACAAAGCAACATGAAAATATTAGAAATAAGATTTTTCAATTTGAAGACAATTTTCCTAAGCAGGGTCGCCCCTCGGCACTCTTCGGCAAGCACTCCGAGTGTATTACTGTCATGAAAAGATCTCTGTGAAAACTCATCTGCCTTGCAAATGCCGCAACATAGGTACTTTCGTACAAAGCTGTCGCAACACCTTTTTTTTGTTCATTTGACTACTAAAATGGTCAATTACGAATCAACGATTTGTGCGCAGTTGATTCAACATTTTGTTGCGATGGATAAAAATTTACAGAAATTTCGGTTGAATTGACCCGTATTTCGGTTGATTTTACCAGTTTTTTTTTTAGTGAATATATGACTCATTTTTTCAAAGATATAGCTTATTTTATTCGTCCACGACCCTTTTAAAAATATTTTATATAAAAGTGAGCGTGGTCCTTAACCAATTTCGTAAATTTTTCTTCAAAGCATTCCTTATAGTAATGCAACCTCTCTGCCGAATTTTGTTAAGATAGATTTAACGATTTTTGATTTATGATTAATAATATTTGTAAAATTGGTTTTATCACAAGTGTGCGGTGCTATGCCCATTTTAAACAATTTTTTTAAAATTTTTAACAAGAGTCTCAATATCAGTCCATACGTCAAATTTCAACATTCTAGGTGTATTATTTACTAAATAATCAGGTTTTTTGTCTTTTCCAAAAAGTTATATATATAAAAAGTGGGTGTGGTTATCATCCGATTTCGCTCATTTTCAATACTCATATATTCTGGGTCCAGTAAAGATCGTATAGCAAATTTGGTGAAGATATCTCAAAATTTACTCATGTTATCGTGTTAACGGACAGACGGACGGACGGAACGACATGGCTCAATCAAATTTTTTTTTCGATACTGATTTACAATAACCTGTGTACAAGTACAGCTGGTTATAAAAAAGCAAAAAGTTTTCGTGAAACCAGGAAGAGACTCTGCTAACCAACCAAATCACTCTAAGCGCTTCTAAGGAAGTAGCTGCAAGTTGTGAGTGACCAGTAGCTCGTGGCTATTAGTGCAGATCTTTGTTAGCATATTCGTACTTGCCACATGACCAGCATATCACGTCAGTACATCACGCATATACTTTACTAAGCACGTGAAGACCCAATCTGTGATTCACTCTCTCTCTCCCCCTATCTCTCTATCTGTTGCTCGATAACCCCACCAAGTCTGTCGCCACAAAATGAGCATAGTATTTGTTTCAAAGGTGTGGTCTTGTTGTGGAGCCACTAAAAGTGCACTGGGTCGAAAGCCACACAACCCAGTCAAGGAGCATATAAGAATTGAAAGATTTACTGTTATATATTGAAGTTATTGCTAACATGGACAACAGTCGCGCAGCGCATAATAACAAAGTGTAAGGTTGAATTTGTTCATTTGCATAAAATTTCAAACCTTAAATATATGCAATGCAATGCCGCTCTGAGTAAAAGCCATAATAATGCATGCAAGCAAGGTGTTACGTTAGGAATCTCCTCCTGCTTACTGCACTGCATCAGTGCGTGTGTGTGTGTTTATATGTATATGAAGAGGACAAAACAACAATTGGACAGTTGACGTACACTATTATTGTGGCGTTCTTGGCAAAGGAGAGAAGTAGTTAATACACTGTAGATATTTCAGCGCTAGACCATCAGTTAAGCTGTTTAGCGGAAATAGGTCAATAATATGTAAATTTTAATACAAAGCCACATACATACATACCATAAAAGCTGGACAACAATGTATATAAAGAAGGGCGTTTTAGCAATGACAGTACTTTAAAATTTAGAAATGACTTCACCTTATTAAAGCTATCAACCCACCAGGTATTCAGCATGTAATACGCAAGGTGACATATGTACATAAACGGAACACATTTTGCATACGTATTGACATTATATTACAGTAAGCTAGGCGTTATGTTATTCTAAATTTGATACATTTGAACTTATTAGACCATTGTGTTGTGGAAGAAAGAAAGACTGTGTATAAGCGGCAAAAATGTCCATGCTTTTACCATCTGATATAGTCATAGTGCATACAATGTTCTCAAAAGCAATATATTTTCTGCTTAGTCCATTATTAAACTCCCGATTTCTCATATGAAGGTGAGAGCCAGAGAAATATCAACTCTTGAAAGAAGTTTTTGCAGATATGAAGTAAGACTTCTTTGTGAGTGACTAGGCACTAAGCGATGCACCTTTGAGCTGCGAGTGACTAAGATACTAAGCCACGTACCTTGGCATTGAGAATGAGTGAATTTAACCTCTCAGTGCCACGTAAAAACATTATTTTTTAAGTCACTTGATATAGTTCATGACCTAACTAGGTTCTACAAGCTGATCTACGATTTGAGTAACTTTATATGAGTATTTGTTAGTGTTAGGAATCAAATGTTCCGTTATATATATCTTTTTCTGAAGTCATTGCTGCAGATTACGTAGCAAGAACGACAATAAACACTTTGCGCTATAGCACTCCGAAGAGACTAAGGCCTAGTTTCTCTTCCGATTTGTGAATTTTTTCCCTTAAGCTGACGGTATCTATGTGCATACATGTTTTATGCCAACTTCGAACGATATTTGCAAGGCAAAAGCATTTTCGCTGCGAAGCTATTCAAAGTCAAAATACATTTGCCATACCACCGAAGGACGTCATCGTTCTTCTAAAGTATTTTGACGAAACTTATTTCGGTACTTTAACCTATGCTACAGAGATTATCATTATTTATTAAATAGCGCTTAAACGCGTAGGCGATTCTGGCAGTCGTGCCAGTTATAGCGTCTTCGAGATGACTGAAGCTAATTGGGGGTATTCAGTTATCCTGCGTTTACCTTTCAGTCAAGGCTTCCCATTTCATTTGCTTCCAAATGCTCCCGTCGATAGTAGAACTTTTTCGGGCCGGAGTGTCCTTATCCATTGCGTAACATATTTATATCTGCGAAAAGCAAAGCTCTTCCAGACCCTTATAATACCTTCTTCGACGCAAGCGGTTTGCATCACAGACAGAACCATACAAGTTTCGGATAAATTTACTCTCTACTACTATTAGGGACATACCATCGAAAGCTATGCGACAAAAGAAGAAATTGTTTTAAAGAGTTATTATATTTTTTATTTCATTCCGGTTTTGTATTTTCGCGTGAGCGGTCGTACGGTGTCATCCTCGGCTCAACATCAATTTTCGCGCTTTTTTGCTTTGAGCGGAAAATTATATAGGCCTCAAGGTTGGCTTCGGTGTTTCCCTCGGGCGTTTGGGCGGAGTTGGGAGATGCAGTACTTTACTGTCCTGGAGTCAGGGTCTTGGTTTTGCACTCCCAACAGGAATCAGTGAATTTATAATTGCATATTAAAAATTAAAACCTGGCGTGGTGCCATAAAAAAAAACCTATTCGCATTATATATAACGGATCATTGTAACGGGACATGAAAAGACATGGCGACAAGCCGCATTGATACAACACATTTACATACATAAAAGAAAATTCTCGAAATAAGATTTAAATACTAGCGTGATGCCATTTTTAAAAGCCAAGTTAATTTTATATATAAAACGGAACACAACGGAATGCTGCTGTACATGGTTCTGGCCTCTATTGGGTTACCATTGTAAAAGCAGCTGCCATCAATATAAAGAAGCACTGCAATTGAACAAGCAGTGCAAATTGACGAAAGCACAGAATTTTAGGGATAACCTGGTGATTTATAAGCTTAATACTTTAACCATTAAATTCTAAAGTCCAACAAAAAAAAATATATATTTTTTATTTCTGAACTGACTTTATTTTAGCTTTTAACGCTGGTTTCAAATGAAGGTATCTTTTACGATCTCGAATTTATATCAGACATCATCCTCATTCACCGTAAGAGCCATTTATTCATCAAAAAGACAAATGGAAAACCTATATTTCCCTCGTCAAAAACTCGTCGATAGCAAATGGTTAAAAAAAATTAGTCGTCGAAAACATCGTCAATCATAGCCTTATAAATTTTGTGTATTAGAAAACAAAACAATAAAAATATTATCGTTTGCATGCGTGAGACTTGTGAAAATTGGTAATTTAAATCATAAGGACCACCCAAATTTGTATGGAAAATGTTTAGAATATAAATTTATGCAATAATTTTATTAGATTCCATTAAAAATATATTAAAAAAAACTAAATTATAAATGCGCGAAACATAACATTTTTAGTGAACTTTATGTATGAAATGCACTTAATAAAGACGAATTATGAAGTTTAATCGCTTTTTAATTACGCGGTTATATGTAAATACTTTTATAACATGAAATCTATATGCGCAATTAATTAAGTACTTACTTATGCGTGCCAAGTATGTATGTATATATATATGCATATTTTGTTATTATTAAGCAATTTGCTCGTTTATATGCGACTAGCAGAACCGGGCGACATTGTTCTGTCGTAACGTTGGTCTATCCAGGGGCTGAAACTGTTATTCCTTTTATAATATAAGTCCTTGCAAAACTATTAATTTTGGACTTTAAAAATATTTGGATCAAGATAAAAATTATTTTCGGATTTTTATTTTTTGAGTCCGAAATAAAAGTTAAATCAAGACTTTTATTTTTTAAGACCGAAATAAAAGTCCCGCTTGATAACAAAGAAACGGCTTATCCGAAATTAATTTTTTTTTTAATTCGAAAAATTAACAAGTAAGGAAGGTTAAGTTCGGGTGTAACCGAACATTACATACTCAGTTGAGAGCTATGGTGACAACATAAAGGAAAATAACCATGTAGGAAAATGAACCGAGGGAAACCCTGGAATGTGTTTGTATGACATGTCTATCAAATGAAAGGCACTAAAGAGTATTTTATGGGGGAGTGGGCCATAGTTCTATAGGTGGACGCCATTTAGGGATATCGCCTTAAAGGTGGATCAGGGTTGACTCTAGAATTTGTTTGTACGATGTGGGTGTCAAAGTAAAGGTATTAATGAGGGTTTTAAAAGGGAGTGGTGGTAGTTGTATAGGTGGTTGCCTTTTCGAGATATCGCCATAAAGGTGGACCAGGGGTGACTCTAGAATACGTTTGTACAATATGGGTATCAAACGAAAGGTGTTAATGGGTATTTTAAAAGGGAGTGGGCCTTCGTTCTATAGGTGGAGGCCTTTTCGAGATATCGCCATAAAGGTGGGCCAGGGGTGACTCTAGAATGTGTTTGTACGATATTGGTATCAAATTAAAGGTATAAATGAGAGTTTTAAAAGGGAGTGGTGGTAGTTGTATATGTGAAGGCGTTTTCCAGATATTGACCAAAATGTGAACCAGGGTGACCCAGAACATCATCTGTTGGATACCGCTAAGGGTTTTTTATTTCGCCCTGCAGAACCTTTTCATTTTCTTCTACTTAATATGGTAGGTGTCACAACCATTTTACAAAGTTTTTTCCAACGTTACATTTCGCGTCAATAAACCAATCGCCTATTGTCCAAAATTTTATTAATTTTCCATTCTGCGTCATAATTTAAACTCAGCTACCAAATTTCATCGCTTTATCTGTATTTGGTAATGAATTATTACACTTTTTCGGGTTTTCGAAATTTTCGATATCGAAAAAGTGGGCGTGGTTATAGTCCGATATCGTTCATTTTAAATAGCGATCTGAGATGAGTGCTCAGGAACCCACATACCAAATTTCATCAAGATACCTCAAAATTTACTCAAGTTATCGTGTTAACGTACGGACGGACGGACGGACATGGCTCAATCAATTTTTTTTTTTCGATCCTGATGATTTTGATATATGGAAGTCTATATCTATCTCGATTCCTTTATACCTGTACAACCAACCGTTATGCAATCAAACTTAATATACTCTGTGAGCTCTGCTCAACTGAGTATAAAAAGGATGCATGATTCGACATGATATTGCTATAGGGATACCTGGGAACTCAAAAATTTTCACCTAGGACAATTTTTTGACCAGGACTTTTTCGACTCCGTAAAAAAAAATAATTATTATTTTCCGTCTCTGGGTCTATCTGCATCGCCTTTAAGAAGTTTTTACCTCCTACTCTCCCTACCCCTTTTCCTTGTCAATTTATTCACTCCCCCTCTGCATTTCTTCCGTCTCTTTCTCCGACTCCATATATTCCCTCCCTTCTTTTTCGCTACGTCTATCCCTTTCTCTCTTTATTCGTCTAGTACCATCTCTTTCATAGTCTCTTTCTACTTCCTTCTTTTCTCTTTTTCTAGTTCTTCTAGCTCCAGACCCAGTTCCAGTTCCAGTTACAGTGATGTAAATACTAATATAGGCATAGGGCTACCTATATATCAAATGCCAAACAAATCATACCATGAATAGAATATGTTTGAAGAGATCGGTCCCTGTTCCGCTTCTCAGAGAAAAACTATCGTAAATACTTATCTTGGCAAAGGGCTACCTCTGCATATACCAAATTTCAGGTCAATCTAAACGTGAAAACGATTTGTTCGAATAGATCAGAAACTTCACAGGAACACTCTTCGGATTACTGTGAAGCTATCCTGTAAATTCGAATAAATTGAACGAAGTCGGTTCGGAGTTCATAAGCTGAATACAAAAATAAATCCATCTTTATATGTATATGTATATAGATTATAAGAAGTGGTACAACCCACAAATACAAAATGCATTAATTACAGTTATTGCGACTATAGGTATTATGGTTATTTGGAAAAGGATGTGACATGCGTATATACATTGCAACTACTTAGGTACTAAGACGGGTAGAAATCGATATCCTCCCTCAAACTACTGAAAAGTTATTTTCAGAGTAGAACAAATATTGATATTAGCAATCCATTCAGTGTTAATATGCCCCAAAGCACAGTAGTAGAAATTGGTAGAGCCACTAGGGCAGTCGGGTGATATTTAACTCACAAGTGTCAAAGAATACATAAAGTGATGTGGATTGAAAGTAGATTAAAATTAAATAATGTCACTTTATGGATTTTTGTGATTGCTTGTCGCGTTCATGCGTACTTTCATATTTTGTGATTCAAAGGCATTCAAAGCATTCCCTTATAATATTGTATCTCACTAATGATATGTAATTGTATTAATTATTGTAGATCAATCTCAATCCAAAAAGGCTTCATACCACTTTCGTTGTAAATATGAAAGTTTTAAAAATGTTAAATATGTACAAGTAATAAATTAATGAAATAAATCAATATTTAATTCACATATAATTAAGCATGTTATTCCCGTTGGTGGTTTCGTCCTTGCTTGTATTTCTATATTTATATGTACCCTGTAAAAAATACCATTAGTACCGGATGCATCCTGGACCACTCACCAACGAATATGAGACTACTACTTTTTTATCGCTTTATATGGAATGAATTGATAGAATTTGTTTGAGCATGTCAATTGAAGATTCTAATTAACCTCTTTTATACAAGTTTGGGTATAAATATCTGACATGCTGGAGTACAAACTTACATTTCAAGAAACAATCATCATTCTGTTATATTGCGATGGTAATTAGTAGTTGGTGTTTTTTGTTCATACAATAGCAAAACGGATATACTTAGACATTCTCAGTTAAAACCCGCTTCCAACATAGCAACAAATGACACCGTAAATGATATCTTTACATCTCCAGTCAATTACATACTCCACTGCAACCACCGGGCGCGGTTAATCTTTAAAGCTCATGTGTAATTACTTAGATAAAAGGGTCTGAAAACACATCCAATGCAGGTTAGTCATATATGTATGTATATTGCTAATAGAAAATTCTCGCAATGGGTTTTGAATTCGAAATTACAACAAGACATCCTACAAGGAGTTTGTGATTGTAGCAGCATGAGTGGGACAAGAAAAAAATTTTAATTTGGGTGCATTCGATTACTAAATACAAAAACAACAAGTAAAGGTAAGTTCGGGTGTAACCGAACTTTTTATACTCAGCGTGAGCTTCAATTGTACGTTTCATTTCAGATAAATTACTTTTCTATATAACACGTGGCACCGCCAGTTTAAAAGAAACATTTCTCTCATTTCCTCTTACAATAAAACTTGATAAGTGAAATGTCATTGATTCAAAACTATTCTTTGCTAAGTTATAGCTTATTATTCTAACCTATGACCCTTTTAAACTTGTTTTATATCTAAGTCCATTTTTACTAAAAATATTTTCTGGTATAAGGAAAATATTTGTACCAAATTTTATTACGATCCGTTAAGTTTTCTTCGAGTTATGGCTCCTGAAACATAGAAAATTGCTTAGTCATAAAAGGGGCGGTGCCACGCCCATTTCTTAAAATTTGAAGTTTTTCCTATTTATTGTTATAAATGCATTTGGGAAATGAAATACCATTGATATAAAGCTCTTCTTTGCAAAGATATAGCTTATTTTATTCGTCCACGATCCTTTTAAAAATCTTTTATATAAAAGTGGGCGAGATCCTTAACTGATTTCGTTAATTTTTTTTCAAAACATTCCTTATAGTAAAGGCAACCTCGCTGCAGAATTTTGTTACGATAAGTTTAACCATTTTTGATTTATGATTAATAATATTTTTAAAATTGATTTAATCACAAGTGGGCGGTGCCACCCCCATTTAAAAAAAAATTTTTTAATTTTTTATCAAGAGTGTCAATATCAGTCCACACGTCAAATTTCAACATTCTAGGTGTATGATTTACTTAATAATCAGGTTTTTTGTGTTTTCCAAAATGTTATATATATAAAAAGTGGGCGTGGTTATCATCCGATTTCGCTCATTTTCAACACCAATCTATTCTGGGTCCAAATTAGCTCGTGTACCAAATTTGGTGAATATATCTTAATATTTACTCAAGTTATCGTGTTAACTGACAGACGGACGGACGGACATGGCTCAATCTAATTTTTTTTCGATACTGATGATTTTGATATATGGAAGTCTATATCTATCTCGATTGCTTTATACCTGTACAATCAACCGTTATCCAATCAAAGTAAATATACTCTGGGTGCAAAGCACTCTGAGTATAACAAGTAAGGAAGGCTAAGTTCTGGTGTAACCGAACATTACATACTCAGCTGAGAGCCTTACACCCAGCGGGTAAGGGGGTAAGAATATACCCGCAGTAGGTATGCCTATCGTAAGAGGCGACTAAAATACCAGATTCAAGGGGTGTGTAGCGCAACCCTTCAGGTTGCCAGCGCAATATATGGCTTCTCCAAACCTAATTGTCAACCTCACCTATCCGCGGCGAATCCTGTTTCACTAACAGACGAGGCTCTGGCGACCCCAAGCTCCTCATGGAACTTGGGGGTGGGGAGGGAGGGGATGGCCTGAAGGTTTAATGTGGCCACATAAATCGTTCCCGAGATGGTCGGGCTAGCAACTTAATGGTGCTGTGGTACCGGAGCGTACCGGATCTGTATCCGGCAAAGGACCATCACATCGATAACACTCCCCAAGGCCTTCGGGGAGCAACCTTATCGCTACAACAACAACAAAAACAACAGCTTTGGAGACAAAATAAGGGAAAATTACCATTTAGCAAACTGAACCTAGGGTAACCCTGGAATGTGTTTGTATGACACGTGTATCAAATGAAAGGTGTTAATGATTATTTAAAACGTAGTGGGCCTTAGTTCTATAGGTGGACGCCTTTTCCAGATATCGCAATAAGGGTGGACCAGGGGTGACTCTAGAATGTGTTTGTACGATATGGGTATCAAATTAAAAGTATTAATGAGGGATTTAAAAGGGAGTAGCCCTTAGTTGTGTATGTGAAGGCGTTTTCAAGATATCGACCAAAATATGGACCAGGGTGACCCAGAACATCTCCTGTCGGGTAACGCTAATTTATTTATATATGTCATACCACTAACATTATTCCTGCCAAGATTCCAAGGGCTTTTGATTTCGCCCTGCAGAACTTTTTAATTTTCTTCTACTTCATATGGTAGGTGTCACACCCATTCTCCAAAATTTTTCAAATTTTCTATTTTGCGTCATAAGGTCAACGCACCTACCAAGTTTCATCGCTTTATCCGTCTTTGGTAATGAATTATCGAACTTTTTCGCTTTTTCGAAATTTTCGGTATCGAAAAAGTGGCCGTGGTTGTAGTCCGATTTTGTTCATTTTAAATAGCGGTCTGAGATGAGCACCCAGGAACCTACATACCAAATTTCATCAAGATACCTCAAAATTTACTCAAGTTATTGTGTTTACAGACGGACGGACATGGCTAAATGAATTTCTTTTTTCACCCAGATCATTTTGATATATAGAAGTCTATATCTATCTCGATTAGTTTATGCCGTTACGGATTACCGTTATGCGAACAAAGTTAATATACTCTGTGATCTCTGCTCAGCTGAGTATAAAAATTAGCCCGAAATAGATAAGTCTAGAACAACTCTCTTGATAGTCTAGTCGCAACATTTTTTTTGCTAGGTATTTAAATACATACGCACAAATAAAAATCGCATTCATCAATTTAAGGGTACCATAACAACATGCATTTTTGCATCGCTGTTCTCATTGGTAGGTTTGCTCGCTCGTAACACTAGAGCATGTCCCTGATGCGTAATTATGACTTTAACAAACAAAATGAGTATTTATGTATATTTTTTGTATTTTCTGTTATTTTATTTATGAACGTTTTTATTGGAATTGAGTTTATACAATTCTTATAACCTTCATGAAATTGGAATATATGTGACCCGGTCTATGAAAAGGTGGCTTATGACTCAAACAAGAAATTGCTAGAAATGGCTGTTAAAGATAAACAATGCATTTCTTCAGTTTCTTAGAAGTAGTAATTTTTAATATTATTAAGTTTGGTCTTCTTCTTGAAAATTGTGAACCCCTACAGAGAAGAGATAAACCAACGAATAAGTATACCGAAATAATGAGGATGAAGAGATGGTTTAGCCAATTCCATATGTCTATTTGAACGTAATTTAGTCCCGCAATTTTTTGGATATCTTCGAGAAATTATACATGATACGGGTATATTTTGAAGTCCGATTAACATTTTGTTAGCACTGAACGTAGCGGATGACTATAACATAAAACCGATTTTTCAGATAAGAGGATTTCCGTCATTTCTTTCTTTTTTTTAAGAGGTAAAACCTTATACTTTTGACGGTACATTTCGTCAAGTTCAGTCTTTTGTGAAACTGAAGCACATATACGAAAATGGCGCCCGTATGTATATTGGGGTGTTTGGTTGCTGTGCTTCCCGGCTGGAGAGACCGTGCCCAAGTTCTGCTTTACACAACATTTCGATGCTTTTGCCCCTGCAGCTGACTATTTATTATTCTCAAACCATGTTTTGGTTCAATATAGCTAATAAAGGTATATATTTGCTGTAGATTCGCAGAGAAAATGGATGGCCATTACGTTGCAGCCTGCTTGCTTCACAAAAGTCGTTGAAGCGGACTCACAAACAGGCGGTGCCCTGTTATTGTGGCTGTGATTCTAAGCGCATATTTCCTTAACCCAGTTAGTGAATTCCCTGTTCTTGCCTGCTTGTATTCAGGTCAGGTTTGTTTGGTGATCTTTGGGATATACATTGGTAAGTATATCTCTTTTTTTAATTGATGTAAGTGGACGATGCACCTTGACTGCCGGAGTGATATTTAACGATGCACCGGCTCTTGCCGATTCATCCGCATTTTCGTAGCCGTAAATCTTTACATTTTGCTGCTTCAAGTCGCATCTTATTAAAGTTATAGACGGTCTTAGAATATGTTTGTGGTGTATCCAACATCTTGGACGTTGATTGGTTGTCTAATTTTACTGCCACTTAAATGATGCAGCAACCAACAACAGGCTCTTTCTATTCCCAGAAGTTCTGCTTGGAAAATACTAACTGTATTCGATAAATGGATAGTTAGTGCGATAGCTGGAAGAGAAGACACATGCAGTAACACCGTAGTACATTTTGGACGCGTCAGCATATAGTGAGATGACCCCCTTCTTACATACTATGCCAGCTGATCAATCCATTATCTAGGGAAACTTTACTTTAAACTCTTATCAAGGGTGAATTGATATAATAATAAAAGATAGTCTGGTCCACATAGGGGAGCTATATTAGCACACCACTATGGCTATACCGCTTCGTAGACCTCTAGACTTCTTAAATCTAAAGTGGAGCCCATAATGCGTGTGCCCTCCACACAGTTTCTAGTTGAAGCTGATCAATAATTATATTTATTGCATCCATTGAAAACGTCTTGGTTGTCCAGAGTTGCATACCCCCCATATTGTTACATGATTGTGCCAATTGATTTGGCTTCAGCTTTCGTTTCTCTTTGAACATTGAGCAAGAGTTCTGTGCCATTTAGTAAAAGAAATCGAAACGTAGGTATTTTAGCTTTATTACGTAAGACCATTAGTTTTGTATTGCTGAGTTTAAGATTCATTGTGCTCGATGCGACCCAGGTATGTAAACTGTTAAGCGCAGCTTGTAGGATTTCGCTTACAGGAGAAGGGGACGATACTCCATCCTAGCCCGCACTTCTGGTGTAGTTTTCACCGAGTCCAGGTCGGCTTGCATTATTTAATTCTCCAACAGTGATTGCGTCTCTCCGCAGATTTGGCTGTCTTCTGCCGCCCTTTGGAGGGATTGCATAATGGCGCTGGTTTCTATGTTGTTAAACGCGTTCTTTATGTCAAAGCAGGCAGGAAGGATGTTTTGCTTATAGTGTAGTGATATTTCTAGGGAAGCAATGAGCTTATTTAGAAAAACTTTTATTGAACAGAGCTCTCCATGTATGCCTGGTTTAGTCCTGATATTGTTGACTGAATGTGAATGTCCAAAGCCGCTTTTCAGCTTAATGAATGTGAGGTTTATTGGTCTGGGCTGGAGTCGATTTCGTTTATTTAAGTCAGTGTTGTAAGAAAATATTTTAATACGAGGATTTGATTATTTATTTCACGTAAACTTTCTTTTTTTGTGATTGATTTTTAATATTTAAGCAATATATATGTAAATATTAGCGCTCCACCTTAAAGTTTATCTACTTATGAATATCTATGGATACGAAATTTATGATTCAGTGTTTATAAAAATGTATGACTATGCGATGCCAAATATTAAATAGGAACTAAACTAGCGCTGATAATCGAAATTAATAACATTTTGATATACTCAATGTAAAATCTTGGACGCCGATATATTCTAAGGGAGCCGTTTCTTCGTAGGGAATATCATGACAAGATCTTTTTAGGATGAAATCGAATATTATATACCCACACATATGATTGAACAACCTACGCGGAGTAATCTTAGATATATAAATAACACTTAACATGGAGGTTTCGTATGGAGTCATCTTAATTGTTCTCGTTTGGTTGCCAATAAAAGGAAACATACTAAAGTTTGTTACTTGTGCAAGCGAGCGCCTCTTTCCTCTTGTAAAGGAAGCAGTTAGTTTGACCTGTGGCACTCTGTTGCACGAGCGTCGTCTTTAGTTTGAAGGATTTTTTTCTGGACTCAGCAAAATGCAGCATGAGGGCTGCAGTTTAAGCTCAGAAATTAGAATCTGGCAGTAGTATCAATAGAGTGGAAGAGATTACAAGCCATTATGAGACTGGCATCCTGCTACATGGCTCAGAATAAGAGTTCCGCCCTTTTGTTGGTTGGTGGATAAAAATGTATACAAACAACGTTTCATCATAGATATGAACTCAAAATAATTAAGTAATTAATTTGTAGATCTCCCGCTGAGCCCATATGCCTTCTGTCGTGCCTTTTTTACCGCATTCTTACATACTTACAAATTTTTACCACTTCACAACCACATCAATCTCCATCAAATTTCCAGAATTAAAACAATTTAAATTTTTTTTTTTTGGCATCAATGTTAATCATTCTTTACGATTTGCTCATATGGGCTTACATTTAATAAATTTACATAAGTACTATGTAGGTATGTAGGTAGTACTCATAAATAGATATGTCAAGGTTGCGTGCTGGAAATATTTTTACCACCTCTCGCGTTTTAACAATGCGCGGACACATTTGGCAACTTTGCTTTTAGTGTTAATTAGTTACAGTAAAAACGGTATTTTTCGTGGTAAAGGCGAAATTAATAATAAAAATTTTGAAGTAACGGAAATCATTTCGTGCGAAATATAAATTCGTTTAAGTGTATTTGATGGTGATATTATAAATAATTCGACTACGTCAAAAGTATTTCCTGGAATTTCATTATTTCATAGTAATAATCAGTTTGAGCTACTTTGTATATGCATTTGTATTCTCGATTCACGGTCGTTTGGGCTTAAGTGGAATTCTCTAGGGTCGAATTGTAAAATTCATTGCATAGATGTACTCCTTTTTTAAAAAATTTTGCCTAGGGTAAATTGGTTTAACAAAGGCGAGAGAAAGCTTTCTCAGAGGTTTTCATTTACTATGACCTATAAGATTACGTTCATATTTGAGAATCTGCAAAATATATATTTTGAGTAATCAAAACAATAATATTGTAACGAATTTTGGGGAATCCCGATTATTTTGCACCTTCTGCTAACGTTCGTATCACTGAACTGTCGAATATATAACTCCAATATTCAATATTGCAATATGGTCTATATTTAGTCTATTTTGGGAGTAGTACAATTATACTTCAATATCACGTACTTCAGAAAAGTGTGTTTAAATCAAAACTGTTCCACTGATTCCTCAGCTTGCGCTGTTTTTACAGTCTCGGTTTTCTCGTTCGCCTATTTCCCCTAAGGTCTGGTAGTTTCGCGAACATTTGTATCTCATGCTTGGTTACCAGCTATATACATGTATATTAGTAATTTACGATTTTGCACTAGCCATATGCGTGTGTATGTGTGAGTATCAACTTCTGCTCGTTGTTGTTGTTGTTGTAGCAATGCTCGCCCCACCTAATAGCCGCGACCGATCATAAATTGTCATCAATATCCTCTAACGGGAGTCCAAGGAAACTTGCCGTTTCAACAGGGTTGGACCATAAGGAAAGGGGTGTTAGAGGCGTTGGTTCCACATTACAATTAAAGAGATGGTTGGTGTCATGTGGGGACACATTGCAAGCAGGGCATACATTTTGTATGTCGGGGTTGATTCTGGATAGGTAAGAGTTTAACCTGTTACAGTATCCAGAACGAAGTTGAGCCAGAGTGACACGCGTTTCCCTGGGGAGTATGCGTTCCTCTTCTGCGAGTTCTGGATATTTTTCTTCAAGTACTGGATTCACCGGGAAATTCCCGACATAAAGGTCCGACGCCTGTCTATGGAGTTCACCAAGGACCTGCTTGTGTTTTTCCGCTTCATATGGCTGGGTTCTCAGGTGCCGTATTTCCTCAAAATGCTTACGGAGATGACTCCTTAGGCCCCTAGGCGGTGCTGGTTCGTCAATCAGATGTCTGTTGGGATGCCCAGGTTTCTGGGTATTCAACAGAAACTGTTTGGTCAGCATCTCATTTCTCTCCCTGATGGGGAGTATTCTCGCCTCATTATGCAGATGGTGTTCGGGGGACATAAGAAGACAGCCCGTGGCGATTCTGAGAGCAGTATTTTGGCAGGCCTGTAGTTTCTTCCAGTAGGTGGTTTTTAGGCTTGGCGACCATATGGGTGACGCGTAGCACGTAATCGGCTGGCTAATTGCTTTGTATGTGGTCAAGAGCGTTTCTTTATCTTTTCCCCAGGTACTGCCAGCAAGGGATTTGAGGATTTTATTACGGCTCTGAATTCTTGGAACAATTGCGGTTGCGTGCGCATCAAAATGTAGATCCTGATCAAACGTCACACCCAAGATTTTGGGGTGTAGGACAGTCGGTAGCGTAGTGCCATCGACGTGGATGTTCAATATGGTCGACATTTGGGGCGTCCATGTTGTAAATAAGGTCGCGGAAGATTTAGTCGGTGACAATGCCAGGTTTCGCGAGGCGAAAAAACTGGAGAGATCAGGGAGATAGCCGTTTATTTTATTGCATAGCTCATCGATCTTTGGGCCTGGGCCTGTGGCCATTATTGTGCAGTCATCGGCGTAGGAAACGATTGTGACTCCTTCCGGTGGTGAAGGTAGCTTAGATATGTAGAAATTAAACAAAAGCGGGGATAGGACACCACCCTGTGGCACCCCTTGTTTAATTCTCCTTTGTTTTGATGTTTCGTTTCGGAATTGCACCGATGCCTGCAGACCACCCAGATAATTTGCGGTCCACCTTTTAAGACATGGGGGAAGGGTGGACCCTTCCAGGTCTTGCAGTAACGAGCCATGGTTGACCGTATCAAAAGCTTTTGATAGGTCTAACGCTACGAGTACTGTTCTATGGTGGGGATATTGATTCAAACCGCAATTTATCTGGGTGCTAATGACATTTAGCGCGGAGGTAGTGCTATGGAGTTTTCTGAAGCCATGCTGATGAGGGGCTAGCTGCAAATGTGCTTGGAAATAAGGGAGCAAAATGGCGATAGGAGAGATATCGGACGATATGACTCACCTACGTTAGCTGGTTTCCCAGGCTTTAGTAGCGGGACCACCTTGGCCATTTTCCATTTCTCCGGTATGACAAAGGTGGAAAGAGACAGGTTGAAGACATGCGCTAAATATTTGAAACCCTCTTTCCCTAGGTGTTTAAGCATCGGCATGGCTATGCCGTCTGGGCCCACTGCTTTGGATGGTTTAGCGCGACCAATGGCGTCCTCAACCTCTCTAGCGGTGATGGTAATTGGTGACGCGGTGAGTTTGTGTTTATGTGCGTGTCTATTGGCTCTCCGTCTATCTTTGTCGACCGTAGGATGCATTATATATTGTCGGCAGAAAGCGCTCGCGCATTTTTTCGCATCCGACAGCACCTTATCGCCAAAGGCGATGGAAACTTTGTCTTTGTGCTTAGTCGGATTCGATAGGGACTTTACGGTGGACCAAAGTTTACCTACACCGGTAGAGAGGTTACAACCTCTTAGGTGCTCTTCCCATTTCGCCAGCTTGTGTTCGTCCACAAGCAATCTGATGCGTTGGTTTATATCCCTTATTTGGGGGTCGCCTGGATCAAGCTGTCTTATAAGGTCGCGTTCCCTCGCTAAGCTCGCGACCTCCGCCGGGAAGTGGGGCCAGATTTCGGGAATTCTCCCGGCGGGAATGAAATGTGCCGAGGCAGATTCAATGACCTTACGGAAGGCACGCTCCCCTTGGCGGGCATCAGTCGGGATAGGGAGGGCAGCAAAACTGCTGTCTGTTGCAGATTTATATTCTTCCCTCTTTCCTTTTTTGAAGTTTATGAAAGTGCGTTTTTCGGTGACGATGAAGTTGGCGGTACGCTCGAACGAAATAAGTATGGGCAGGTGGTCGGATGCCAATGTTACCATCGGCTGCCAGTTGACGCAGTTTACGAGTTCTGCGCTCACGATTGAGATATCTGGCGAGCTATGACAGCTTCCTACTATACGTGTGGGGGCGTCTCCGTTTATTGTGCAGAACGTCGTTTCGTCTATTTGATCCGCCAACATCTCACCCCTACTGTCCGCCCGCAAGTTTGAATGCCATAGGTCGTGATGGGCATTGAAATCGCCTAAGATAATGCGATTGTTGCCAGTGAGTAAGGCCTCGATATTAGGGCGGTATCCACTGGGGCAACAGGTGACAGGAGGGATGTAGATGTTGATGAATTTTTAGTAAGCAGACATATAGTAATAAGAGTAACGTTCCTGCCAAATTTCATCATGATATCTTCTGCTCGTAGCTGATGACTACATAAGTGTATGTGAGATATCTCTTCACTTTAGCTACTGGTTATGTGTGTGGAATGTTCGTCGTTGCCTTGCACATACGTGTCGCTGCTTGCTGTGTTTTATTGTTTACTAACAGCATAGTGATGCTAATATTTGCCACAATATGTAAAATTACTGTTTAGGGTGCTTGCCAGCTGTCAATAAGTAATCGAACTAACCGTTTCCAATTCAAAGATAGTATGTCCGTTTTAGACAGGAGAGTCTTGACTGAAGATTCGCTCTCGGGCCATGGTTACATAAAGTTTCATTGATAAGGAAGGTACCAGTTGAACGGATTCCATTTAATGGCTTGGATAAGGGTCCTCGAAAACAATTTCGAGTTGAACTGAAATCGTTATCGCTGTACGCAATGGGGAAACAAAAACACTAATTCGCTTCGCAGAAATGATTTTTTTCGATGAATACTTCAGTGCTATTACAAACTCAAGTGAAACTTCGAAGCTGGTAAAGGCCTTAAACAAGGAACATACAACAGAGCGGGATCTATCTAGGAGGGCTGACTTATCCTTAGAGTATAAGGGAACAAGGAAGTGAGAGTTGCAAATTCAATTATTGTGCCAGGAAGAATATGATGGTAAAATTTAAAATTAAAAGGCACAACTACATAGTTTAATGCAAGAGCTGTGACGAATGAAGACGCTGTTGGATTTCAGCTTCAAATCGCTTGGTCCGGATGTAATTAAATTCTGATGGTACATGGCAACCAGTTGATGTTGTATTTATTTCTAAAATGTGTTAGCATGACTTCACTGCTTCTAAAAGATTGAGGTCTATAATAATGACGCCCGTCTTCTGAAGAGACTGTCTGAGTTTTGCATTCCAATGGAGGTGCTGTCATTTAACTACCTGCATTTGCATAAACATGCCTATATGTAGGGGAAATCATGTCAGTCGGGCTTGCAGAGTAAATAATTGTTGCCCCAGAATGTCGTCCTTTTTTCTTTCCTTTGCTGTTCGGTGGTTAACTTACTTCTGGTTATCATTATAGGGTCTAATATATATGCATAACCTCGAGCAGATATGTGGCTTGTCCTGTTCCCGGCCGAAAGCTAATCCTTGCAAAACTAGTGTTTTTCTTTTCCCTTCGCTTTACACAGAAGTCTCACAGAATATTTAAAAAGCATTAACTGCGTAATGGTAATGCAGAAGCGTTTTCAGCCAAACATGGCAACTGTCTCCGAAACAGAATTCAATACAGCTAATGCCCTTTCTGATGAGATGTCTTAGTGTTGTGTTTCCTGAGAATAGAAATCCTTTTGGCTACGGACTTAACCGTAAATTTGGATGCTGGAGGTACGTCAATAAAAAACCTTGTACTTGACGAAGAATAACCCAACGATTTTTGGGCCCTGAAAATGACCACAATTAACGGCTGAGTCGTCAGCTAAATAACAAAGGTATTTTTCAAATCCCTTGAATGTCAACCCGAATACATAAAATTAAAAAAAAAAGAAAACAAAAAAATTTGCTTTTACTTATTCGTAAATCATGACCATTCCAAATAGACGTGAAGAGTACAATGCTACTTTGGACTAGGTAGGCAATTGAAAAGTAAAGTCCTCTCTCGGCAAACGAAAATCATACTCTACAAATCACTTATCGTACCCCTCCTGCTATATAGTGCAGAAGAATGGACCATAACAACATCAGATGAAGTGACTCTGGGAGAGTTCGAGAGAAAACTTCTTCGAAAGATTTAAGGACTTCTACGCGTTGGCCATGGCGACCGAAGAAGATTTAACGATGAGCTGTACGAGCTCTACGCAGACATCAATGCAGCGAATTAAATGCCAGCGGCTGCGCTGGCTAGGCCATGTTATGCGAATGAAAGATAACGCCCTGGCCTAGAAAGTGTTCCTATTGGAACCCGCCTATGGAAGCAGAGGTAGAGGGCGGTCCCCACTCCGCTGGAAGGACCAGGTGGAAAACGATTTAAACTCCCTTGGTGTGACGAATTGGCAGAGAGAAAGAGCGACTGGGGCGCCTTGTTGTACGGCCATAATCGTTTAAACGGTTAAGCGCCAATTAAGTAAGTAAGTAAGTTGTTATCCTTTTAATTTACTTAACAAGTTTTTTTTCCTAATTTGATATGACAAAATAATAAATACGCAATTCAATTGTGACAGTATTGATATTTCGAAAATATTGCAAATCAACAAAAAATTGTAAAAAGAATTCAGTATGACAGAAAATATAATAAAATATAGCCAAAAATAGATAGACGAATGTGACAGTCAAAAATTGATATCATTGTCAGTGGCTGTCAACTGTCAATGACAAAACACGTTAACGGTACTGCCAATCCGTTCAGCTATTGGAAATACTGTGATTTTTTTTTTAATACTACTTGCATGTTATTTTTGCATGCATGTGTTAGCGTATTCATTCTTCCAACAACTTCGATGCGGGTCAAATAAATAGTTTGTGTGTGTGGCAAATGTGATTTTATAAAAGTTTCATTCCCATTGTTTATTCACAACTTGTTTTTTGTTTTCATAAAATTTTTGTGCTCTATGAAAGGTGGTCTTATTGCAGCACCTGCGTTAAAAGTCTCTAAATATAACATGATTGGAATAATATCTGAGGTAACTCTAGTTTCTAATATAAATTTTTAAAACAGTACCGTCTTCATATATCAAAAAAAAAAAACTGTCTGAATGATAACTGAGTGTTATAACGAAAGCTTTTCTAATTTACTTAGGCCTCCTTGATTATTCGTGCAAATGCAACACTCAAACCAAATTCTTAGCTTCTTTCTAATCCTCTGAGGGGAAGTCAGTAACTTGTGAACAAAATTTCTGGTTCAGAACTAGAGCTAGTGGTGACTAGAATTTTAATTTTAAAATCGACAGTTTGGGTTTTCATATTTGATATTTTACATATCGCACGTTTTATTGTAAACAGAAGTAATCCAAAATTTATTCTTTTTGAGAAAACTAAAACAAAGCCAAATTTTTGTATAGAATTTCATTATAGAAACGAGATAGGCATCTATGTCCGCTATTTTGGTATTTTTGAGTATGTTGTAAATATTGGTATAACCTCATCAGTTGGTTATCTTGGTCTGTCATAGTAATGAAAAAAATCAAAACTTTGAGTTAATTCAGTTTACAATTAACCGTGCGACATATTCGATAAACAGTGTCACTGGCTTTAAGGAGCTTCGAATATGAGTATGCTTTCTATCTCTGCACTTTAAAGCACTTTCCACTGATATTTCCACTAGTTATGAACTATCGAAAAAGGGGATAAAATCGTACTAGAAGCAAAATGTATAGCTTCCGTCTGGTACGGGAAGAACAAAAGGACTGCATCGCATCTGCAAACTTTTAAACTAGTTCGGAACTAGCTCGGAACTAGCCATAATCTGTCAGTAAACCAACTAGCCCTTAAGTGGAAATATGTATCTAGTTCCGGAACTATAGAAAAGGTAATGCAACGGGAAGAACAATTTCCACAGCCTAGGACATTAGCGTGTTGAATTCGGCAGTTGGAAGCATGCAAAAGAGGTATAGGGCGAACTAGAAGTGGTTCCGAGTTTATTAGAAGCGTACAAGTTTTGAAATCGACATTTTTTGTACAGGCTCAGTACTAGGTGAAAAGAAAAAGAGAAAATCATACTGATATGCAAGACAATCGTTAGAGATTGCATTATATGGTCAACCAAAAAAAGGAAATCGGGTTTTCACGTATAATAACCGATTTCTTAGCACAAAAAAGGACTTTCTAATCGCGATATATTTTTTGGTGAATTTGTGGTTTTTTTTTTTTTTTTCTTTTTTGATAGGTTCCATGTCGTTGAGTTTTATGTGATATTTTGTGATTTTCCCACGCTCGTCATGTCTTGCTTTGTTTGACTTAACATAATGTAAACTCAACAATAGGCTCTGCAAATTATTATTATTGCTCAAAGTGGAGAGCAAAAAAATTGTACTTATGTCCAGATCGTATATTGTTGGACTCATGCAGGGGCTATTTCCGTTTTTCAATCATGTTAGAATTGTTTGGGGATCATTTCGCGTCTATTTGTTTTCAAATGATTTCACTACTATTTTGGAAAAGTCCTTGTATAATTTCGGAATTATTTGAAGATCATTCTTTGATTAAATTTGATACTATCTCGGGATTGTTTTAGAGTTTGTTTTAGGGATTGTTTTAGGTACTACTTCAAGGTCATTTCTAAAAAGTTTTATAGACCATTTTGGTTCTAGTTTTGGAACTTATACGGAACTACTGTTGTGATCATTTAGGGACTATTTTGAGATAGTTTTGGGATAATATCGGAACTATTTTGGGATAATTTCGGCAGTACTTAGACAACAATTTTACGATCTATTTCGAGATCATTTTGAGTCTGCTTTGGAATCATTTTAAGATTGTTTGAGATCATTTTGGCTTTATTATCGTATCGTATACTATTTCGCTGTCATTTTGTGAAAATTCTGAAACAGTTAGGGGGTTGTTGATGTTGATTATCGCTATTCCAAAAGGTTCACTAAAAAATTAAGCACTGCGACGCTCAAATTCCAAATAAACAGGTCTACTCAATATTTTGTTGAACACTCTTGTATTTATCCATTTCAAATCTCACAAAAATATATCCATTTAAAACGTGGGCGCGTTTAAAGACCGATCGACCTTATAATTAATTGGAAATTTGGCAACAAACAATTATGCGAGTATTTTTGACGTTGCATCAAGTAAATTGAAGAACGAAGCTGCAAACCTGTCAGAATAGTCCCAAGGACATCGCATAGTCATAATATAAATTCTCGTTGAGTTAGAAACTTGAAGCTGTCGACGTAGTTTACATATAACCGATTGTCTTCGATTTCGTACTTCAATCGTAGACGATAATTAAATAACAAGATCTCCCATATACATTTTTCCTTCGATAATCGATAGTTATGAACAAATTTTGGAACGACGATTTTTTTCTTAGACAAGCAACTGTCTCTAGGGTATAGACTCTAGACAAAAGCCTGAAATATAGAAGAAACGTCAAAATTGGACAGCTAGTAATTTGGTTCTTAGGGATGGGGCTTATGTGAACGCTTAGATTAATTATTGTGGATTAATTGAAGATTAGTACATGTGTAAAAATGGTATAAAACGTACTGCTGGAGATCGAGGCAATTCAAGAAAAGTAGGCAATATTTCCGCTAGGTGGCACACGGGTTGAGATAATTCGAAAATTCATATGAGACAAAGAGTTTTGGAATCGCTTTTTATTGAAATTCTCGGTGAGAAAGAGACTCGAAATTTTAAATGTGGTACAGATACCAACGACGGCTTAGTTATTATAACAAACACTTTAAGAAAATTGTACTGTTAATGTGAAGTGTTGCGGTTTATTTTTGAGACTTTTCTCATTGAGATATATACTAAATAGTGACGAGAAAAATAGTGGTAGGTAGCGCACAAGCAGAGTTATTTAGAAATTTCGTAACAAACGCAAAAATTTAGGTTTAAATTTTTAAGGATCTTATATTAGCAAATAAGTGCTGCATAACCACATCAGCAATGCAAGCATACCCAGCAAAAACTGCCTAACGTATTCACATATACAAATGCAAAATCTTCGGCTGTCATCTCCTCTACAACAAAAAAAAGTTTGTTCTGGCTATGGCGGAACTATGCCAGATGGTAGCACGGTGACCGCTGATTTGTATTTTTTTAATGTGATTTGCTACATCAAATTCCGGCGCATTACGATTTTGACATTAGTCCATCGATTGACAAAAACAAAGTACGTGGAACTTTTATGTATGTTTGTAGCTATGTCACCATGCTACCACCTTGTATGGTTCCGCCATGGTTCTGGCTGAATGTAAGAGAGGGAAGAGGATATATCATTTTTGCATTATTGTCTATTGTATGCATTCCCACTCATTTGTTTTGCTTTCTTGCCAGATCAAAAAAAAATTATGTCACGCTGACGGCATTGCCATGTTCGCTTTGTATAATAAACCAAAGTAACCGGTTATGCCAAAAAACCGTATGGAAGGTGATATTTTACTTTAGGGTACAACTTCAAAAAACGCAAAAAAAATTTCGGGCACGTATCGGATGCAGCGTTTCGTTGTTATTATTGTTGATCCGATGCCAGAAAATAACCAATGTGTAATGCGTCATCAATGTTTGCAAAATTTAACTTATTTCAATCAATTTATTATTGAAAACCTTAAAAAATAGTTAAATTGTGTTTATTATATCAAAATAATAATTTTCTAGCGTTGGAATTGACGAACTTCATGTCACATTATTTTGACAGAAGCAATATTTTGAATTCCCGCTTTGGTATTATTGATACCGAGATCAAAACGTGTATTTCGATACCGACTTTTTTACCCAAGCCAATTTTTTGGTCGATTTTATGACGTTTAAACATCAATTGCTTTTTTACTTTGATTGAATCAAAGGGAAACGTAAAACGTAAACAAATCTTCCAAAAAATGTATTCATTTTTAATTTTTAAAATAACTATCTATAAAATTTTCATTTTGAAATAATATACAAAATAAAATAATTCAAAAATAATTTACAAAAATAACGTATATTTAACTCAAGTAGAAAACCCTACAATGGCCATTACCAGGATGTCAAACCCGGTTACTTTTAAAGACTCTTGTTTTACACGTATCTAAGTAAGAATTGACATCACTAATTTATATTGTGAAAATCTTTAAAAATTAGCTGCAGTAAATTGTGCGGACGAAGAAAAAATTCGGTAAAAACACCTCAGAAGTGGAGAAAACAGGCAAGTAAACTTATAAATTTAATATTTGAGTGATTTAAAAAGTGTATTTAGTGCCAAAATAAAAATGCGGTCATTTCGAAACGCCTTATTGAAGGAAAAAAACAATTTTGAGGTTAGTGCGGAAAAATATTCTAGGATAGGGGAATTTGCACGCGCATGTGATGTAATTCCCGACGTTAGAAATGCGGAAAGTGTTGAAGTAGTGTCTTTGTGCTCAGAGGGGACCCGGGAAAGTGTTAGTTTGTGCAGTGAAAGAGAACAGCTTAATATAAGTGCGCCTCCAAACATAAATGCTACCTCTGTTGCGATTAAGCAGTGGGCAATAAGGAACAGCGTTTCACAGAACACGGTGACTGATTTGTTGAAATCCTTGACAGGCGCTGGCATTAAGGACTTACCTCTTTGTGCCAAAACGCTTCTCGGAACAGGAAAAGAAAAAGTAGACATTCAGTCCATTCCAAGTGGTGAATTCATTTATGTTGGGATACAAACGCACTTTAATAAAAAGCATTTAAATTTTCTTGAGTCTGATAGTGAAGTTGAAATAGATGTAGGCATTGATGGGCTTAGACTATATAAAAGTTCCAATAAAGTTTTGTGGCCAATTTTAGGCGCAATAGTCGGATATCCCCAAGAAAGTCCTTTTATAATTGCGAGTTTTTGTGGGACTGAGAAGCCATGGAACATCAATGACTTCATGAAGGATTTTTGCGAGGAAGTGACTTTATTGCGAGAAGTGGGACTTAAAGTCGGTACAACTCAAGTCGTAAAGAACTTCAAAGTACGTTTATTCACTTGTGATTCGCCTGCTCGGTCTTTCGTAACTAGCACTCAAGGTCATAATGGTTATAGAGGCTGCCCCAAGTGTGTACAAGTAGGAAAACGTGATAAACGTCGAATGAGTTATTCAAAACAAGTTCATGAGTTGCGAACAAATTCCTCTTTTAAAGATAGACTTGATGTAGATCATCACAGCTTATCCTTTAGAGAACAACCAAATATTTTAGAAATACACGATTTCGGGATGGTGTCACAATTCCCTCTTGACCCAATGCACCTTATTGACTTGGGTGTAACGAAAAAACTGTTGTCATTATTTGTTCAGAAAGGAAATGTGACAAAAATTAATGAAAAAATTAATTTCGTCTCCACTTTTATTCCTTCAGAGTTTGGTAGATCTTGCAGAAGTTTAGATGACCTCGGTAAATGGAAGTCGACTGAATTCAGACAGTTCCTGTTATACTCAGGAATATTTGTTTTGAAGGATTGTATAGACCACGATTCGTATTACCTTTTCCTCCTTTTACACACAGGAATAAGACTGCTGTCATGTGAAAAGTCCTATAAAGTAGAGGGAGCTGTTGCTCAAGAAATATTAATTGAATTTGTCAATTTGTTTGGATCTTTATATGGTGAGCATTTAATTAGCTTCAATATACATGGGTTGCTACATTTATCGGAATGCACGAATCAATACGGACCCCTGGAAAACTTTTCTGCATATAAATTTGAAAATTTCATGCAATATTTAAAAAAAATAATTAAGAAACCCAATAAAGTCCTACAGCAGTTACATTTAAGGCTTAAAGAAAGTGCAGATCTTCCGCTAAAGAAAAATTTGAAAATTGGTAGTTACGACATAAATGCTAAAAAAGAAAAAGATTCATTTTGTTTCAGTGAGAAAACTGGTCCGATTAAAGTAGTATGTATTGAAAAGGAATCAGGACAGGATATTGTGCTGGGATATACTTTTCAACAAACTGAAAACTATTTCCAAGCGCCACTGGGATCTTTATTTGGATTGGGAATACGTATAGAATCTAAATTGAATAATGAATTAGTAAAAATTCCTAAATCCGATATTCAATTTAAATACTTCTGTATTCCAAATGAACACAAATTTCTATTAATACCCATTTTACATAATCTTTTCCACGATTTTGCCGTTTAAAGCTCAAAACAAGTGTGAAGAAAGAAGATCAGCGTGCATCTAATTTTGCTGCTGCTCTTTTGCTTGGTAGACACATATCGTCCCCTTTATTAGTTAACCGCCTAACTACACTTTTTGAGAAAATCGGTTTTTTATATGAAAACACTTATAATGTTAATAAATTCTGCACTAATAATTTGTATTTTTAAGGAATAATGGATCAAAAAATTGTAATTGAGGACAACATTTTTGATGCATCTTTCGAAACAACGCAGCAAAGTGAAATATCCAGAAGTAAACAATTAATAAGTTCGATGAATTGTCATTTAGTTAATTTCACCTTATTTACTTTCAGCTCAAACAAATTTAGCTCCGATAAGGAAAGTTTTCGAAGTGAGCACAGCATATAACGACCGAGAGGAAGACTACAATAAAAGTATTATAAATTCATTACTGTTTTCCTTAATATTTTGCTAATAATACTTTCGATTTACAGAAAATCGAGACATCCTCCAAGAAATTTTAGCCAATCAGCGGACGATCTTGGAAAGGCTTGATGTGCTGGAGAAAGCAGCTAATGAAAATGTAAATGTAAAACCATTTAATTCTAATTCAAAAACGGTTTTGAAAATCTTCATACAAATTCAAAAAAATGTCTTTGAAATTTTCGGAAACTTTTTGAATATGTAGTTTTTTAGTCCAATCAATTTTGGAACAACAGTACTTGTTTAAAGTACCGAAATTCGCATTGATTTTTTTTCGAAGGGTGCTTTATATTTTCTTCCTTTAAATGTGTAAAATTTAGTTCTTTACTTAGATTAAACTTAATTAAACTTAATTGGACAACAAAACTGCATTCACAAAAAAATTTATAGAATTCTGGATCAATTTGGAAATTTGAATGAAGATTTTTGAACCTTTTTAAGTTTTTCGAACAAATTTTTTAAAATAGGTTAAATGTATATCAGTATGTATACTGCGTTTCATATTTATAACCCCATCAGAATTTGCATGTTTATGTGTGTACTTGAAACTTCGAGATTGAAAAACTTTCAAACCTCTCAAATAAAAATCTGGAAATTGGGGTTTGCAGCCCATTCAATTCTATTATATTAATAGAAGAATGGGCTGCAACCCCTATTTTCAGATTTTTTATTTGAGAGGTTTGAAAGTTTTTCAAAATGTTTACAAATTTTCCAGAAGTTTTAAAATATACACAAAAAACTTACAACATAGATGTATACCGATTTCAACTAAGATTTCTATGAGAAAAATATTGTAGTTAAAAGGAAATTATATAAATGTTTAAAACATGCATATTCTGGCGCGGTTATAAAAATGAAACAGAGTATATATGCACATTTCATACCTCACACTCACATTTTTGCATTAGATCCATGGTAGATCTGCCATAATGGCACAAAGTCAATCACTGCGGGAATGCAAAGTGATTTTGGCGAAGCTACGACATTCTGTGGGACGTTTGGTGGGAGAAGTCGAAAATACTATTCAAATCAAGATAGCGGCTCTATTGCCTATTTCCACTATAGACGCGTTACTTGATTTCGAAGACAAATTGAAGTCAAAAGAATACGCAAACGAAACGGTAGCTTTAGTAGACCTTTGTTGAATAAAATATTTAAAATTTTCAAAATTCACAGAAAATATATTTGTATAAAGTTAAAGGAGAAAATTCAACAATCGACCAGGTGTTCCGAAAAATAATTTCAGACGATGTCATAATTTTATTTAACCTAGACGGCAGAAAGCAAAAAAGAGCGGTTAATAAGTTGATGCTTGTTAACGAAATTTTATTTGGTATTTTTGTATGTTAAGATTCATATCGTCGCTTTTTGATGTAAGGCAGCTAAATTCGTTACTTTTTTGTAATCATTCCTTTAATTATTGTAGCCACTTGAAGGCACTGTGTCCTGGAAGTAGTAACATAATTTCATCACATTTTGTGTAACTAACTTAATATTTAGTTTACTCTCAATATCACTTGTTTTTACACTCTAAGACGACGATATGTGCCTTATATGTTATCCTTTTAATCACAATTCCATTCTCATATTTTTTCTTTCAGAAGTATACAGTACCGGGCATAAGTGTTGGCACAGAATTTTTGCAGTTTTCATCAAGTTTTGCTTCCGTGAAAAATTATAATTAATATTAAGATATTACGTGTATATTGGCACATTTTTTTATAAACAAGGGCGAAAATAATTTGAAAAAGCAAAACCTGGTGAATAGTGCAAAAAGTTAATTTTCCAATACTTATGTGTGGCACTGTATTTTATTATGAATCTACTCTATTTCTTTCTTTATATCTTTTTGTAGACGTATTTCAATTGGAAGGACGCCCTGCCTTTGACAAAGCCTTGAGAAAATGCATAGAACTGAGCCACAACAGGTGGCGACAAAAGCAGTTATTTCTTCGCCGAGCTGCTGCCAACGAGTGAACGTTTCAATTTTGACTTTCAAACCTTTATAGTACCAAATTGCTATATATTCAAAACATAATGTAAATAATTTAATAGATTATTAATTAACTTTAATAATTTATTTATTAACTTTGAAAAAAGTAGACTTAATTTTACTATAATATTAAATATTGTTAATTTCATAAAAAAATAGCTTAATCAATTAATCATCTTATCTCTGAAACTTTATTAAAAACCAAAGTGTAATTAATTATATTAACATTGAACGGTAACTTATAATTTGATTTTCATAATTAATCAACTAATTATATTAATTTTGAAGCTCAATTAAAATCTGTACTTGCAAACTATAAATAAAAATTTGAGTTTCATACTTGAATATTTTTAAAAATTGTTATTGAAAACTAATAAATTCACACAAAGATAAGATAATTAATTTAACTAGCTTATAACTTCTAAAATATAAAATTTTTGATATGATGTCATAATTAATTACTTTTTATAAATATGACTTAATTAATTAACTTGAATTGCACTTAATTATTAATTAACTTACGTTACCATTGGAAAGATAATTTAAATAGTTGTATATCATAACTTATTTCAAATATTTTTAATTTTATTAATAACAACCCAATTAATTAAATCTATTTTACCTTACTCTAATATATCGTATTTAATACTACGTTAAGTGCCAAGGATTAGACTTGTTAATAAACTAAGTAATGCTAACCGCATTAAAAAAAAAATTTGCTATAAATATTAAATCTTAATAACTACTAAACTATGAATTTAATAAAGTACTGTGCTATTTAAAATGTTCCTCCCTAACTGTCCATTTTCATCCAATTAACTTAATTTTTTTAATGTACTAAATATATAGAAATGCAAAAATTTATTAAAATATTGCTTTTATAATATAATAAAATAAAATATTCCTTTTTATATTTAATAAATTAAATACTAATCTTGTATTAAACGAAACAACAATTAATGATTTTAGTTATTACTTACTTTTCTTTATTATAACATTATAACTTAATATAATAAGGAACAGAAATATATTACAAAATAAAATAATAATGTATTCCAAATTTTTAAATAAATATTCATTTTAATAAAAATTTTATGGTATAAAAAATTTAAGTGTTATTTTTTTCGTTATAGATGCGTTAGGACTATGGGATAAGTATAACAGCTAGATAATTTGTTATTTACTTCATTATATATGCATTAGGAATATCAGATAAATACAACAGCTAGATAATATGTTATTTATGCCATAACGCTAACGCATAGCTTTATGACATTCGTTGCTGTATAAATCGTGTTATATATGGCATATGAATAGCATATTGAAAAGAGAAAAATATATGAACGCTTAATAGCAAAATTTAGTGAACATAAAAGAGAAGGCTGCTCACATGTATAGAAAAATATACGTGAGGATTTGTCACTCCGCCTTAACAAACTGATGCAAACTTTTTGAATTTCTCACGCATAGTTTTTGTAGCACTACAGATAGTTTAATGCATTATATAACAAGTAGCGTTCTAACTGGGTATGGTACAAGGGATAGCTACACACACATATACACATCAGCTAAGAGAGTAGATACCCAGTTAGAACGCTACTTGTTATATAATACATTAAACTATCCGTAGTGCTACAAAAACTATGCGTGAGAAATTCAAAAAGTTTGCATCAGTTTGTTAAGGCGGAGTGACAAATCCTCACGTATATTTTTCTATACATGTGAGCAGCCTTCTCTTTTATGTTCACTAAATTTTGCTATTAAGCGATCATATATTTTTCTTTTTTCAATATGCTATTCATATGCCATATATACCATGATTTATACAGCAACGAATGTCATAAAGCTATGCGTTAGCGTTATGGAATAAATAACAAATTATCTAGCTGTTATACTTATCCCATAATCCTAACGCATTTATAACGAAAAAAATAACACTTAAATTTTTTTATAAAATTTTTTATTAAAATGAATTATAAAATTAACAAAATTAAAATTCCAAAATGTTATCTGATTGTCCTTTGAACAGCTAACAATAATGTTTCGTTCTGCAGCAAAATGTTGTTAGAAATGTACGGCCGTTATGGGCGCATTATGACCAATGAGACGTTGACGTCCCGCCTGTTCTGCAATATCCACCACAATTAATTCCGTATCAAGGCTGCCGCTCATTATGCCATTTCATCGAAACGTAGTACACACACTGAACTCTTATGCAATGCCAATGTGCACAGATTGTTCGTGGGCACGCAATCAAAAAGCTCAAAAACTCCGTCAATGTGTATGCGATCGGGCGAGGCACGTAGTGCGGTAACTTCCTGCTTATCACGACGCAGCGTCAATGCACGTTCACCCAATCTAAAGTAAACGCAAAATCAGTTTCAGTTTAATTACATAAATAATTTGCAGTCCACCTCTTACCCCAAATTCCAAATAATAACATTTTCAGCAGTTGCGGCCAGTGCATATCGGCCTCCAATTTTATTATATATACAACAACATTTACATTAGATCGGCCACTATTGATAATATTAAAACTGTCTATAGGCCGATAAGCCAAGTATTGTTTCGTCAGACCCATTTAATATATTTACACGTGCAGTGAAATATTAATTAAATTGAATACTATTAATATTTTTTGACGCGTGCAATCTGTCAAGAAAGCAAAACAAATGAGTGGGAATGCATACAATAGACAATAATGCAAAAATGATATCTCGCCTTCCTACTTTGACATTCAGCCAGAACCATGGCGGAACCATACAAGGTGGTATATATGGTGACATACCTACAAACATAAATAAAAGTTCCATGTACTTTGTTTTTGTAAATCGATTGACTTATGTCAAAATCGTAATGCGTCGAAAGTTGATGTATCAAATCGTATTAAAAAAGAACAATCAGCTGTCACCGTGCTACGACCTTGTATAGTTCCGCCATAGCTAGAACAAACTTTTTTTTGTTGTAGAGGAGATGGCAGCTCAAGACTTTGCATTTGTATACGTGAATGCGATAGGCAGTTTTTGCTGGGTAGCATCGTACACAAATGTTTACAGCCACAAAGAGTAGAGGCAACATTGCTCGCATACATACGTAGACACACTCCTGGAATGCAGCAAATGAGCAAATAATGGAGAAAGCGAAACCTGGCATTATCACCGACTAAATCATCCGCGACCTTATTTACAACTTGGACGTCCCAAATGTCGACCATTTTGAATATCCACCTCGATGGCACTACGCTACCGACTGTCCTACACCCCAAAATCTTGGGTGTGACGTTTGATCAGGATCTACATTTTGGTAAGCACGCAGCCGCAATTGTTCCGAAAAGCCAGAGCCGTAATAACATCCTCAAATCCCTTGCTGGCAGTACTTGGGGAAGATACAAAGAAACGCTCATTACCACATACAAAGCAATTGGCCAGTCGTTTGCATGCTACGTGTCCCCTATATGGTCGCTAAGCCTAAAAACTACCCACTGGAAGAAGCTACAGGCCTGCCAAAATACTGCGCTCAGAACCGCCACGGGCTGTCTTCTTATGTACCCAGAACACCATCTACATAATGAGGCGAGAATACTCCCCATCAGAGAGATAACTGAGATGCTAACCAAACAGTTCCTGTTGAATACCCAGAAACCTGGGCATCCCAATAGACATCTGATTGATGAGCCAACACCGCCTAGGGACTTATGGGGTCATCTCCATAAGCATTTTGAGGAAATACGGCACCTGAGAACTCAGCCGTATGAAGCAAAAAAACACAAGCAGGTCCTTGGTGAACTCCACAAACAGGTGCCGGGAATTGCTTGGTGAATCCAGTACTCAGGGAACAGTATCCCAAAACTTGCGGAAGAGGAACGCATACTCCCCAGGGAAACGCGAGCCACTCTGGCTCAACTTCGTTCTGGATACTGTAACAGGTTAAACTCTTATATATCCGGAATCAACCCCGACATACAAAATGTATGCCCCGCTTGCAATGTGTCCCCACATGACACCAACCATCTCTTTAATTGTAATGTGGAACCAATGCTCTAACACCCCTTTCATTATGGTCCACCCTAGTCGAAACAGCATGTTTCCTTGGACTCCCGTTAGAGGATATTGATGACAATTTGTGATCGGTCGCAGCTATTAGGTGGGGCGAAACATTGCTACAACAACAACAACAACAAAGCGATTCGCGAAAAGTGTGCACAGTGGGAGTAATTTATGACGAGCCAGCGTAGGATATAAAAGCTCCGAAATCAAAAGGTACAAGTAGTCATGACTCAAATATTGTGAAGTTCTACGACCATAATAGTGCTGTGAATATACACTTTTATATACAGGAGTTTTGAGTATAATTATTTAATAGTTCAGTGATTCCAACGATAACATAAGGGCAAAATTATGAAAAAGGTTTTCAGATTCGCAACAGAATCATATATGATGTAACCACTACATTTACTCATTAGATTCAAAGCTTGTTATTTTTTCGTTAACGAATTTGCAGAACATTGTTAAAATACGAGTTTCGGTCACGCAACGTACGACTGCAGCCTATCTTCTAAGTAAGTTTACTCTTGTCAAAAAAGCTATGTCAGCAATTACTTATGAGATGTGTTAATATAAGTAAACCCGCATATTTTAATTTATGGAAAAGTCACTAAGGTCGTTTGCTGACGTAATAATTTATAAATCTGAACAGCTAAACTTGCAGAAATACATAAGACTAAAATTTCAATATTCAATTGACAACAGTTTGACATGCAGCACCAATATAAACTACAACACCAATGGCAACGTGCTAACATAAAACATGAGCTAGGATATAGTAATACATTGTTGTTGTTGTAGCAGTATAAAACAACTGTGCTTTTGTTGCGTGTGGTTGACGAAAGTGGGAAGTTGTGAAATTGAAAAAAAAAGAAATAAATAAATAAATTCAATAACTGAATGCGCACGAAAGTCATGCAAGAAAGTAATATCGCTAGCTTAATGTGAAAATGTGCTAAGTCACTTTTTACGAATTTTACAGGAGACGAAAAAAACTGAATAATTTTTGAAATACCCATCTTTTTTCAAAACTGTTAATGAGGATACCTTAATTGCAATCCTTTTGAGTGTAGAAGCTTTCAAAAAGATAAATAAAAATCATGTATGCCAACCCAGCCGCCATTTTATGACTTAACACAATTTCCGCACTCAAAACCAATTTTTTCTCCAGACTTAGCACTTTTTACTCAATATGTTTTCCCATCAAACACCAACGGCATGTCTCAATTGGGTGAATCCAAAATCAAGGTGCTGTGTTCGCAACCCTCTCAAGGGGTTGCCAAAATATTGCTTCTCCAACCCAATTGTCACCTCACCTACTCGCGGCTAATCATGTTTCATTGACAGCCGAGGCTCTAGCGACCCCAAGTTCCTCATTGAGCTAGGGGGTGGGGAGGGTGGGATGGTCTGGAAGGTTTAATGTGGTCATATAAATCGTTCCCGAGATTGTGGGGTTAGTACCTTAATAGTGCTTTGTTACCGGAACGTACCGGATCTATATCCGGCAAAGGACCATCAACATCGGCCCAAAGCCTTCGGGGAGTGTCTTTATCGTTAATACAACAACAACAACAAAGCATGTACTTTTAGACTGAATGAATTAAATAAGTAAATAAAATGCATACGCAAAGAAATGACTAGTAATTCAGATTGATATTATTGACTGGTTGACTTAGCACATTTTTTGTGAACAGCTGACGACTTAGCACATTTACACATCATTGCCCACAGCACGTAAAAATTAAAAATTAAGATATTTTTTTTTGGTGATCGTTGTATTTTGAATTCAGTTTTAAAACTGCATTAAAATACAATTTTTCAAAAAAATTTACTTAGCACATTTTCACATTAAGCTAACGATATATTAAAACATTTCTATTCACATATTCGTCATACACATACAAAATTTACATGGAAAAGGAATATTGTCAAAACCGTGCGAAAGTACTGTTTTATGGTTGCTCAAGATTTTCCACGCTCTAAAGACATTGTTATTCAACAATATTTTTATTGTAGTCATTATTACACTGCGGAAAAGCAAAGTGTAGATGTTGTTGTTGTAGTGATAAGGATCTATTTCGGTGTTATCGATGTTGATGGTCCTTTGCCTCGGGAACGATTTGGTATGACCACATGCGACCTTCTACGCCATCCCGCCCTCCCATTCCTTGATCCATGAGGAGTTTGGGGTCGCCAGAGCCTCGGTTGTTAATGTAACATGATTCGCCACGGATAGGTGAGTTTGACAATTAGGTCGGGAAAGCTATATTTTGCGCAGGCAACACCTTGAAAGGGTTGCGCTGCACGACCCCTGAATTTATGGTATTTTAGTCGGCTATTACGACAGGCATACCTACCGCGGGTATATTCTAACTCCATAACCCGCTGGGGCCACTGAGTGTAGATCATTCGCAGCTGTTGATACTGAGTAGGTAGTTATAATGGCAGCTACCCAGGTCGCTATAAAAAAACTGTTTACGTGGCATGAAATTCGTTTGAACCTGCGTGCTGTATCAGATATGTACTACAGCCAGCTCGATTTTTTTTTATAAAATCAAGAATATTTGGATTTCCTATTTCCTTTAATCTACACAGATTTTGCAAAACACGCCTTCCGAAAGAATTTGAACGTTTTCTAACTAGAGCCGGCCATTTACGCAAAAAATGCTCAACAGTCTATATTGCAGTTACGTTTTTACAACTTCTGAGGTGGTCATAATGCGGAATATCTATATTTTATGTATGCGTGCCATAATCTCAATGGCAGCAGCAGACAGCTATATAATTATAGTCTGGCCATATAGCTCTTGATATCGCATGGTACCTGGTGCTCTCCCACTTTTCCTAAGTTTTGTTCATGCAAAATTTCGAATTTGGTCCTTAGCTACCCCAAGGGTATTCGGCGGTGGTTATTCCCTCACGACTTTCCGATAAGCCCCTACGTATCAGCTCATCATCTATACCATTGCCTTCGATTCCACTATGTTCCGGACCCCAGATAATTAATATTTCGCAGCTATAAGTTGCTTGAATCCTTCTACTTGCTTTGATATAGCGATTTTGTTGCTGCCTGGCTGTTAAAAAAGAAAGATACTTTGTCAGTTGTGTTCCTTGAGTGATTTGCAGGCCTGCCAAATGGCGTGGACTTTTGCTTTAAACACAGTTGACGGCATCTTGAATGAAGAAGAAATCTCTAGGGAAGGCAAATCGATTCCAGCTTCCACACCTGAGTTTATTTTAGATCTTCAGTGTTGATGAGTATGTCGCTTCTTACACAATTAACAAGCAAAACCTTGAAAGTGTTAATGTTTTTGTAGACTTGGGAGTTACAATGAACTGCAAATTTAGCTTCAACTCTCATATAAGTGCCAATGTCAATAGGGCTAAAGGTGTGTTAGCATTTGTGAAACGGTGGTCAAAAGAGTTTACAACATTCGTTAGACCGATATTAGAGTATGGCTCTGGAATGCGCATTTTTAAGTCCATACTGACAGGATCGAATCAATACAAAAACAGTTTTTACCATTTGCCTTAAGGAATTTTCAATGGCACTTTTTATTTAATCTTCCACCTTACACTAATCAATTAAAACTTATGAATCTTACAACTCTTACTAGTCGTAGGGAAATGCTTGGCGTAATATTTATAACAAAACTACTGAATGGATCGATTTCAAGCCCATTTCTTCTGAACGAAGTGAACTTTAGTGTTCCCTGTCGCATTACGAGACTCCACAAACCTCTTCTTTTAAAACAATGTAGAACGAATTTCGATCTTTATGAACCTTTCTGTATTTGTGCCAAGATTATAATTCTCACTCAAACATATTTGATATGTCGGACTCCCTTTTTTCTATAAAAAAGACAGTTCTTATCTCTCTTAATCCTTAATACTATAATTGATTATATTCTATTAATTTAGTTTTACGCTCAGCTGATGGTATTTCTTCTGTAGCTGAGCAGTTTTAGATCTCGACGCTTGACAAATTACTGCCCCTCACTGACTCGGCAAAAAAAAAAAAAATTATAATGAACAGGATTAGCTTGATGTCATTGGCCCACCTGAGGGCAGTGCACTGCCACAACGTCCAATTATTAATTATTATTAGCTGGAACCAAGCCCCTCTTCCAATCAATACAATTTGGTAGGATAGTGTAAACTGCCGAACTGTACTTTACTGGGATAATAATTTAAGTGGGAAACAAATTAAAGATACTGATATGCCCTTTCTGTGTATCCTTATAGTACCCAGATTCCCTGAGCGTCCATGCGGTTTGTGCCCACGTACACAAAATGTGCATGCCTATCGAATGCGTGGGCAGTGCGCTGAACTTTCTGTGGGCTGGTGAGATTTTTTTTTAGATTTTTTTTTTTTTTTTAAGCTCTTCTGGATACCAGGACACGTAGGCATAACTGGGAACGAAAAAGCAGACATCACAGCGAAGTCTGCCTGCAATATCCCAACAATTACAAGCACCATCGTGGAGAGATTGGACTTCTTGAGATTCAGTCTTAAACAACACCAAGCCAAACTTAACGAACAGAGGGCACTCATTCAACATTATCATTATTTTACCATAAACATTAATAAAACACCATCAATATATCCTACTAAATTAGAAAAGAATAAAATCGTCACATTTTCACGCCTACGCCTCGGCCACACAAACGCAACACACTCACACCTGCTTAACAGACAAAACAGCGGCAACTGTCTGCACTGCAACACTCGCCTCACTGTCAGCCACCTACTACTTAAATGCCCAATCTACCAAAACCACCGATCTTCCAACCTAAATAATCAAAACCCCATCAACCTACTGAAATCTCCAACTACGGAAAACATCAACACTGTCTACAGCTACATCCGGGCCATCAACACAAAAAAATAACCCTTTTTATAAGCTTTTATTTACTTTCACTTTTGTTGTCTGTAATGGAATCTTGCAAGTTAAATTTGATACACTTCCCGGTGTGCGATTGAGCTGAAATTTTGCACACATGTTTAACTCCGATGACAATGCAATATTACTTTATTAGAATTCGATAAATTAATCGATAACACAGTTATCGGTAAAGATTTGTATTTACTTTGGCATAACAGCCTAAGTCCCATACAAACACGCCGGTACCTATCCGTGGAGTGTGATATTTGGACGTGGTGAATCACGTGTCACGCGTGGTGAATCTCATCGCTTGCGAAAAGCGGAGACACAACCCTCTGTTGTATTTCTGTGTATAACCAACATAGCTGAATTTTTAAGGCTGTTTAACCCTGTAATCTTTTCTGTAATTTATTTTGCTTTTGGAAAAATTACCTATTTGAAAAAAGCTCGTTGAAAAATATTGGCATAACAGCTTAAGTTAAATCAAGAATGGAAAATCTTTGGAAAATTTGAGCAGATGTGGCAATTTCGCGCGTCCGTTGAACGAAATATTGACAATCTGCTGATCATCGCTAAGAAATTAGCGACATTCCATCAACTAAGCAGCACTTTAGCAATACTACTGTTATTATTTGGCCGCTCAAACACACAAATATTAATTGTGCATTAAATCTAAAATATACAAATACACCATAATAATTTACACGGCCAAAGCCATAATAATTCACACGGGTCATCAATTCTTTCTCTGATTCAAAATCTGAACTACCAGCGCTACCGTCAACAGCTCAGTGTCATCATTGCCAGTAGCGCCAATAACACCAAACTCGTGCCTGACACACAAAAGTCGTTTCACTCAATAGCGCAAGTAGAATGTACTACGCACTCACTACTAAGAAGCGTCAAAAATTCGCTTGGAGTAATTTCGTCAATGAGCTACCATTGAGCTGGCACCGCATTGGCGCTGGCGCCATGCAATTTACATCACTAAAATTGCGCGAATGCCCAGGCTTATGACTTCAATACTTATATTTACAATGCTTTAAACTTTAAATACACCTCTGAAGTTGCTGCGCATAAAATGTGTACCACAGTCCTAATTGTTCTAATAAAAGCGTGTTACATTGCGATAGCAAGAAAAGGAGATCCTAAATGTTCTTAATTATACCATCAAAATTTAACACGTTTTTTATTAGAACAATTAGGACTGTGATATAAACTGTAAGATTTAATAATTTAGGTGTAAAGTTTTAATGTTAAAAATATATAATTATGTACAATATAGAATTTTTTTGTCGCAGACGAAAAAGCCTAATTATCGTTTAAGCTTACAATGAACTTATAAAGTGTTATATTTCTTTAGAGTCAATTTATTGTTTACTTTTTAGTTAGTTTTATTAACCAAAATAATAAAAGCTTATTTTTAAAAAAGTTTTTTTTTTCTTTAATTTTACTTTACCGATACAGCCGGTAGCCCTGGCACCTAGCGCTGTAACTCAATAATATTTTATAATTTATTATAAATTTAATTAAAAAAAAATAAAATAAAATAAAATAAAATACACATACTACGTACGTGCAGTACGTATGTGTTGGTATCAAAGCAATTAAAACTGTTTTCATATCAAAGCATAGTTTGAGGCGTTTAATTTTACGGGAGCGCGATATCACGAACGAAAAAGGCCGTCGGGTCTGCGTTGACACAATATTTTCAATAATTCAACAAACAAGGAAATAATAAAATATTTAAATGTACAAACACATATGCAATTCATGGAAGGAGCACTTACATGGGAAAGCTTGCTGCCTTGGCGCCTATTTGAGTTGTAGGCTGAAAAAAAAAAAAAAACAAAAAATTTATTTTAATAACTCAAAGACGAAAAGAGAGTATTATGATACAGTAAAATTTATTTATGTTATCTTATCCAAAATTTGAGTTTTGTGGCGAGTTAAACTAAAACCATCTAGCACCTAAGCAGACTTTTTCCATCATATTTACTGTCACCGAGTTCCAAACTAGATTCCTGCAGGAACGATAATGGCGACCTGGTAACAAATGTATGGGGTTGTGAAGGGAAGACTTCTCTTCATTGCTAGCTGGCGAGGGAGAATACGAACCAAAATCTCCGATGATGGAAAACACATTCCGGCACCCGCCTAGTAATAATGACACGAAGTAATAATGCCAATATCCCTACAAAAAATCACAAAGCGCGTGGTAATGACGGAATAACCGCCGAGCTGTTCAAATACAGAGACGAAGAATATCCGACGAAATATTGTCCGATGAGCGCATGCCTCCGGATTGAAACTTAAGTGTAGTCTATCCAATGCACAAGCAGGGCACTCCCGCAAACCGCGTCAATTATCGCGGAATCATCATAGCCATTCTATCAAGCGTAATGTGCGAAAGACTGAAGTCCATAGTCACAAAATGACTGGACCATATTAGTGTGGCTGCAGGCCAGCAGCATTTGACAGTGCGAAAAAAACTGGTTGTAAGTTGCTATGTCGGCATTTAAGTGCCCTGAAAAGTTAATAAGGCCCTGCCAAATGACGCTGAGAACCACCACCCGCTCCGTAAAGATTGCTAAGGACCTCTCCCAGCCATTCAAAACCAACCCAGGGTTCAGACAAGGCGACTCCCTTTAGCGCGATTGCCTTAACATAATGATGGAGAAGATAATGTTAGCAGCAGAACTAAACCGTGATGGTACAATCTATTAATAGAGCCTACTATAACTGGCGCATGCTAATGAATTGATATTATTGGCCTGAATAAACTCGCTGTAAGTTATGCCTTCTAGGTATTGGATAAAATAAAAATAAAAAAAATAAAAATAAAGAAGCAAAAAAAATTGGTCTTGCAGTAATTAAGGACAAGACGAAGAAAGAATCGGCGCGTTATCGGCTTGGCAGCCACGTCACTGCTGAGGGATGTAAATTGGAAATTGTGAAGGTTTGTATCTATTTGAAAACCAGCAAAAACAGCAAAATCAATGTCAGCTTAGAAATAAAACGAAGAATAACTTTTGCCAACAAGTGCAGTTTTGGACTGAGTAGGCAATTAAAAATTAAAGTCCATTCTCGACGAACAAAAATCACGTTCTACAAGGCGCTCATCATACCTGTCTTGACTTATGATTCGGAAGGTGTTGCGAAAAGAGTCGACGGCTCTTGGAGTGATTGAGGGAGAAGTTTTCCGAAAGATTTATGGTCCTGTCCGTTATGGTGACGGCGTGTATTGAAGCGAGTATAATAATGAGCTGTATGAGCTTTACGCAGATATGACGATAGGGCAGCGCATAAAAGCCCAAACCCAAACGCTGTATAGGTCATGTTATGCACATGGACAAAGACTCTCCATCCAAGAAAGTATTTCAGTCGACACCACAGTTCAGAAGCAGATGAAGGGGTGACCTCCACTAAGTTGGCAGAGGCAAGTGGAGAAAGAGTTGACCTCCCTTGGTGCCCCAGATTGGCGTCGGTTAACGTGAAACAGGTTGATGATGATCTCGAGTGGAAGCCTCACAAAAATTGCTGGCAAAATTTTATTCCATAGCAATATGGGCAATCCCCGATTATTAAAATCATACAAACAGACAAAATTGGTTAATTCGTTGTAGTTCTATAAATAGAACGAAAACAGCAACAAAAACCAAAGTTTCTTTGAAAACCGCCGTACCAAGCATAGCTTTAACACATAATTGCATACGAAGTATGCAATGTGTAAAAGATTAAAATATGCAAAAAGAAGGCAATTGGGAAGAACTACACAACAGGCATGACGTAGCTGAATGCGTTTACAACCATTTCAACTATCGTAGGAGTGCGAGTTCGACTCCCACTCCCGGGAGAAAAGGCTTTGAAGAGATTTACAAGGTATAATCGAAACAGCTGTCGCCTTGTCCGTCCTGATGTCACGTTGTTTAAATTTTTCCCAAATTATTAAATAAATTATAAAATTAAAAAATTGCTTCAAATAAATGTTTTCATACATTTGAAAAAGCAATATGGGCAATCCCCGATTATTAAAATCATACAAAATTTTATTCCATCCGTACGACTTTTCTGAATGCCAGTACTGTAGGAATTCTGAAAAAGTCTCGATCCCTACCCCGTCTAGAAGAATTTCTAGTTTAGCAAATTTAAGGCAGGCTTTTCCATACCAGTTCACTTTACAGATAAAGGTGAGCTCAATTTAATCTTGCCACTTTGGCAACTTATTACTACTTAGCCTAAATTTTACTTCTCCTGTGAATTTAGCAGCCCAAAGCCAGGTTCAACTCGCCTTTACTCAAACATGTCACAATGTGGACAATATAAAGCAGGCATGCTTAACCAACGAACCGATATCATTTCGTTACGATAATTAACGTTAACAAACGAAACAAAGTCATTTCGTTTCGTTTATTAACGTTAAGAACGTCAAATTAACGAAATGATTTTGTTTCTTTTTCTGCCATATCAAAACGAAATCAAATCGTTTATGTTGATTATTAATTTCAAGCTATGCTGGCAAAGCTGATTGATGGCGGAGTCATTAAAGGTGAAAGCATTAGCCAAGCTGATTGCAACTTTTCTCATGAATTGTGACAGTACGAATATTTATCAGACTATTTTTGACATTACCACCAACGAATTACACAAACAAATTACATGGAGTTTGTTTGTATGTCCGCTCGCTGTTACCACCTTACGGCTTCACCATGGCTATAGCATTACCAGCACAATTCAAACATAAAGTATCACGTTTTTGTTAACGTTTTTAACGTTAACGAAAGCTTTTCGTTTCGGTTAAAAACGAGATACAATTTATCTTGATAATTTCCTTATCGATAATATTTCGAAGTGTTTCAACGGAAACGGTGGAATTTTTTTTGATAAACGATTAGTTTAACATTAAGGTGCATCCCTGATATAAAGGATGAGTTAGTTGTTTATCGTTGGAAACACCAAAAGTCGGAAAAAGGTATCGTTTCAGCGCCATTTCGATAGTTATAAGCTTTTGTTTCATTCTACGATCTACAGCATCTTCCTCCGCGGGCTCCTTGCAGCAAAATCCTTGAATTACCTGCGACGTACTTCTACGGTCCACGGCTCATATCAGTAGTATTGGGGGCTCTCTTACTTCCTCTGATCAGTACCCATATCCAATCTTATTCTCATGCCGTTCCATCACGCAGTTCGTTGGATTTCCGCTAATTTTGCTCTGCACTTGCTTGTGACTCTATACTTCCTTTCTTTTCATTTTTATCAGCGCAAGATATGAGGAACTACTGCTTCAACAACAACAACAACATGAGGAAGATTGCATTGAAACACAACTGGGTATACTCTTTGGGTGCAAATCATCTAATAGACAAAGTTCTTCATCAACCAAATTCCTCCGCCCTCCTATGATGGAGAAAGGACTTGATGGATTACCCTAAGACTTTCAGACAGATAGTCAGAAGCGGTGAAACTGCCCTAGCCCATCACTTCAACGACAAAAAAAGTATGTTTTGGCAAGTTGAAGTCAACAATATGATAACATTGTTCAAATATTTAATATGATGTCTACAACTGTGGACTACCGGCTGAGAGGTGGTGTATTTTCGGGGGAAAGGACTCGATACTTGCTCGTTTCCTACTCATTAAAAAGGTTAGTAAAACTTATGAAAAACAATTCGTTACTTGCCGAAGCAACTCGCAACTGCCTCATAACAATGGAAATCACGCAAATGGAACGATTTTTCACATAAGTTTGCGAGGCTTATGAGCTATGCGAGGGATTTGCGAGCATTTACGAGTTTCCCCTTTCACTTAGAATCAAATTTCAGTAAAGTCTATGGAAAATTAATACATTGGCTTATTTAATCATAGCTATTGAACGGTCAAAATATGTTATGTCTTTTATTCTCAGTCCTGAATACGCATCTTTGAATACCCAACCAAAAAAGGTATGCCCAGATTTAAGGCGCCCCATTAACTACACATTTCCTGTAAGTCTTGTTGAATTGCAGATTGCATCTGTTTTTCTGTGCCGGTATTGTAATTAGTTAAAATGAAATTCCTTTTTTTTTTTTTTGTACCAGCTAGTTTTTGAGCGGAGCTCAAATTTGAAAATCAATAATTTTTTAGGTGGCATTTCTTTAAGTAGAAGACTGAAGTCCAAAGATAACGAACTGGTTGGATCAGTTAGGTTTCAGACCTGGTAAATGCTGAAGATGACTAAAATATGATTTCTCTCTGTACACTGAGTTGGAAACAAAGGACCTTTTATTGACTTGTTAAGAAACGGTAAAGGTCAGCTAGCGGGTTAAGGCCAATTTTTAATGGTGATTCCTTATGAAAATTTCCTACTGGCCTTTTCCTGTAAGCCAATTTATTCGCGGAATGCAATATTATTTTTGCTGGATTTTTATATAGGAAGTCAAAATTGCTAAATGTAGAAAAACTTAAAATAACATTTGGCGGAAATTTTAGGAGAAAAATTTACAAAAATATAGGAGGTGTTATTTGGCTAGAGATTACCTAGCAAAGCAGGGTGCTTTATGAGTATTCTGAAAGCTCAATACAGCTCTTTTGTGGCCTCACAAAAGCACACATCAGGGAAACAATAAGTAACTGGGACACAAAATAATTCAGACGTCACTCGATACGAAAGTATTAGCCAAACAAGTATAAGAAACTAAGTATAAGTATAAGAACTCTCACCGGGTACTATATGGGACACTATGGTCTACGATATCACCTAAGTAAGTTAAATCTATTCCAGAATCAAATTTGTCGTTTCTGTGTGCTGGAGGATGAAACGCCGGTTCACATTCTCTGCGAATGCGTCGCTCTGGCTAGGCAGAGACTCTCCCATCTAGGTGGTGTGATTCTTAATCCCTATATAATATGAATTAAATAGCCTGAAGGGAACTTAGAAACATCAAAAGCCTTCACATACAAAATTAGGCTGAAAAGTCATGCACAAAGGTCTCAGTGCTTCCAGGCCTAATAATTATAATAATTGGCTTGAGTAATCGACACACTGTACTGTGTCCTTGTACTCGATATCTAAGTAAGTATCGGTACGAGGAAATTGACTACGAAAAATACTCAGTACTTGAGCAGAGTATTTGAGTAGTTGTGTACTCGTAGTTACTCGTATCGGAACAACACTACTGCTGTCATTTTATCATACAAAGTATAGAATTTTCATTCTCCATGAAAAGATTTATTTTGCAAAACATCTTAAATAAAAACTCTCGCCCAGCTGAATTATAAATAAAGTAAAACAATTAATCATTCGTTTAATACTTAAATAAAGAAATAAAATGAAATGTAATGAAATTATGATGTGATGAAATTTAATTTCGTGACTATGGGAAAATGGCAAAATTTCTTTTTCTGAAAGAAAATAATAAAAAAGAAGTAAGGACGGGACTGTCTTAGGCTGTGCCGAAGACTTCATACCTTTCATTAATGGGGCTGAACAATAATCTTATCCCGTTCGTAATCTCCAAATAATCGGATGTATAAGATAAGAAATATATAGTGAAGAGATGTATATACCTAAACGATTTTTAAGATAAATATAAACTAAAAAATGGCAAAAAACTCCCTTATCTGAACGATCGGTTGTATGGGATATATATTATATATAGCTCCGATCGAAGTGATTTTTTCATGAAAACTTCTATAATATATTAGAATAAATATCACCAAGTTTAACGTTTTTATATTGGAAATTAAGGGAGAAATTGCCAAAAATCTTTTTATCTGAACGATCGGTTGTATGGGATATATACTATATATATAGCTCCGATCAAAGTGATTTTTTCAGAAAATCTTCTATGACATATTGGAATATATATCACCGAGTTTCACGTTTATACTTTCTAAATTAAGGGAGAAATCGTCAAAAATCTTTCTATCTGAGCGATCGGTTGTATGGAATATAACTATATATAGCTCCGATCAAAGTGATTTTTTCAGGATATCTTCTATGACATATTAGAATATATATAACCGAGTTTCACGTTTATACTTTCTAAATTGCGGCAGGAATGACCAAAATCGTCTTATCTGAACGATCGGTTGTATGGGAGATATATGCTATAATGGTGCGATCCTACTGGATCTGACAAATGTCTAATATAATACAAAAATACAACCTTGTGCAAAATTTCATTGAGATATCTCAAAATTTTAGACTAGTTTGCGTTCAAACAGACAAACGGACGGATGGACGGACGGACGGACATGGCTATATCAACTCAGTTCGTCGCCCTGATCTATTCGGTATACTTAAGGGTGAGTCTATCTTCTATATTTCTCAACGTTACAAACATTGGACCAAAGTTAATATACCATTTCATGTTCATGAAAGGTATAAAAAAATCTGCAGAGAAATCGCCATTAAAACGCACACAAAAATAAAAAGAGCTTGCTGCCTTGACACATTTTCGAAGGTGTTGAAAATTAAGATGAAATCAGAAAAGCATAAAACCATTGCTACCACAGGGCAACCACAACAATAAATCATATATATATAATATAACACCACAACATTTCAACGCCATCAGATGCACATCAACCAGAACGACCAACCGCACATAGCACTTGTGCTCATTTGACAGTATTTTTTTCAACACAAAAAGTTTTTCTTTTCTTATATTTTTGTTTTATTTTTTAGCATCATTTGCTTGCTTAACTCAGGCTAGTAAAAATTTTATATTTTCATATGAATTGTCACAGCATATGCAGATTTATTCATTTCACTTTACCATCATGTCATTTTACCATTCATGCACAAGATTTTTTTTTGCTTAGCTTTTCTTTCGATCTGATTTCTAAGAATACGTTAGAATAATGTGACAACAATAAAGGCTTTTTTGTCATATAGTCTGAACTATGTCAACAATAACGTAACACTAAAAGTGCTCAGTAGTGCGCAAAAAAGGGGCTGACTATAAAAAAACAAAAAAAAAAATTTAAATAAAATGGCAAACAAAGCAAAAGCTAACATCAAATGGTAAGAAAATTATTACTTTACACCGTATTAAAAGTATATATACATATATACACACGCTGATATCGAACTAACATACATAAACGTAGGCAAGGTTGAAAGGCGTGATATCAAGACAAATAAGGGAAAGTATAAAGAATATTGAATGCATGGAAATTTAAAATTTAAAGAATGCCTACACCGTGAACATATTCTTCGCTACAAGCAAGATTGGCCAATATCGGCTGACGCTAGACTAAATATATATGGGACGGGTTTCTACAGTTGACTTCTGTTAAACTTTTTCTTGGTTGATGCTGACCACCATACAATCGCTTTGTACATAAATCCGAAATTAGCTTAGGTTAGGTTAGGTTGCGGTGGCTGCCCGAGGGCACACTTAGGCCAGTGATATTAGGCCCGTTGTGATACCATGAAAATACACTCAGATTATCTGGCTCAGATTATTTAGAAATGGAGCACCCAGAAAGCGCTGCCGTTCTCCGCTTACACGTCACGGGATCTTTTAGGATCACATTTTGGCCAGATTTCCTTCGATATTCGACACCCCGGTGTTTATATTCATCTTTCGTCGGCTTGACGGTGGATGTGTTCCTTAATTATTAGCTTGTATGTGGCCAGGGCATACCTAAGCGTTCTTGTTCAGAAAGAATCTGCCTGGTTGTAACCAGCCTAGCGAGTTCATCTGCAATGCAGTGCCCCTCGATGTCCCTATGCCCAGGAACCCATGTGAGATGTACACGGTTCTGTTGGGCCATCTCTTGAAGAGATCGGCGACAGTTCAGCGCAAGTTCAGAATTGAACGAGTAGGAGCCAAGATATTTTATGGCAGCCTGGCTGTCGCCGAAAATAAAGATATCTTTGCCGACATACAATGTCCCTATCCTACCTGCGGCTTCCGTGATACCTGAAATTCTATAGTATAGTATACTCCTCCGAAATTAAGTTTTAAACTTTTCTGGCCATTATTTCAAATGAGTATTCAGCTACTTATGCCTTCTCCAACCATCTCTCGATGTAAGTATTCTATGTTGTTCTATGTATACTCCTCCGAAATTAAGTTTTAAACTTTTCTGGCCATTATTTCAAATGAGTATTCAGCTACTTATGCCTTCTCCAACCATCTCTCAATGTAAGTGTTCTATGTTGTTGTTGTAGCGATAAAGAACCTCCCCCAAAGTCTTGATGAGTGTTATCGATTTTGATGGTCCTTTGTCGGATATAGATCAGATACATTCCGGTAACAGGCAATATTAAAGTATGAACCCGACCATCTCGGGAACGATTGCACACACTGAACCTTCTCGGACATCCCACCCCCACCTAGTTCATTGAGGAACTTGAAGTCACCGAACCCTCCGCTGCTAAAGAAAAAGGATTTGCAACGGGAAGGTAAGGTTGACAATTGCATTGAAGAAGCTATAAATTACACAATCTCTTGAATAAATTTGGCATTTTAGTCATCTCTTATGATATGCATACCTTCCGCGGATATATTCTAAGCTGCCTAACCCGCTGGGGCTAAGTCTTCGATCTAAGTTTTCTGTGTATGTAAGCTCCAAGTACCTTTTTTCACAGTCGTACCAGCGATAAAGGTACTCCCCAATGTTCTATAAATGTATTTTAATAGTCCTTTAGTTAGGTAATAGCTCCATTGACTGACGATTTTATATGATCACGTTGAATTTTCAAAGTCATCTCAAATAATTCTTCCGTCTGTGAAATATATTTACCCACACATACATATTTTCAACACGTTGCGTTTTTCGGGGGTGAAGTTGACCACTGAAGAAGCTATGCATCCAAAGATAACGCATTGTGCTTTCGAAGTATGTGAAAAGCTATCACAAGTGTCCAACAAATCCAATAACCCTTTCCCTGATACCAATCTCAAGCTTTGTTTAGCTGGAAATTTCAGAAAGAGTCCCTTCCAATTCAAATGGAGCTGAAGGCCTTTTAACGTAGCTTTGTGTAGTTGCATACATAATGGTCTCAAAATCCATAAAGAGGTAATGCTTATTCAGCCTTTGTTTATATATATGTTATGCTCGAATGTAATCTTTAGTATAAAGGTAATGGTAAGCGTAATGTTTGGAAGTGGTATGCTGTTTGGCAGTATACAAAATGTAAGTGCATTGTAAGTATAGGCATAATGTGTGAGAGTGGTGAAAGGAAAGGAATGGTAAGGAACAATTAAAAAGAGGGAAGAGGAAAGAAAGCGTTATTGATAAAACTTTTATGGACATGTTATGGGCGTGTTATGAATTTATTTGGCCGAGTTATCGGTTTGCTATCAAATTGTTAACGATTTGCTATCTACGTGTTATCAGACTATTTATCGATTTGTTGTAAATTTTTCGTCTATAGAAAACGATTTTTTATCGGTTTGTTATAGAAAGTTTATCGATCTGCTATCAAATATTATGGATCTGTTATCGGAGTAGACTGTGCCAAGCTCTAGTACTGCTCTGTACTGACCCAGCTCTAGTTAATTTAAAAACATTAGCTTCTGGACGTGGATGTACGTCTTGTTCGTATGTTTGCACATCGAACATACCGATTACTTTTTAGTTAATCTACTTTTTCCTAAGACTTGGGTAATTGAGAAAATTTTGCCGGCTGTATCTTAAGTTCCACCCATAAGGTTCAATCCATTCGTTCCTGGCACGTTTTGTACTGTTCATGATTCCATTTTAAGTGTCACCAGTTGTATGTAGTACTTTCTTGTAGGTTGGTTCGGAAATATAAATTCCAGCATTTTCGATTATAGCCTCATTTTGAATAATAAATCGCTTCGGTGTGCCTCGGCTTCTTCCGGTTGAAAAGCAGTCAGGTCATAACCAAACTAGTCGCTGTATATCGGTAAGAAATCCGCTATTTTCATTTTAACAGGAGTTTCCAAGGAGCCTAATTATGTGTCCTCATATTGGCGTCCTTTGCAGACCGCTTGATAGTTTAGTCGTAGGTGGTTCTGAGATATTTGTGGCTGCTAACTAGCTGTTGTAGTTGATGTTGCATATCCAAATAGCACAACTCAAGAGGTAGTCACTAAACCTGTAGCGAAACTGTCACTTAGCGTGACTGTCTCCCATTTTTTCTTCGGGGTACTGGGACGCTATCTCTCTTTCTCTTATTTACGTATAAGTTAAGGGAACACAGTGTATTTTCATGATTTTTTTTTATATCTAAACCTACGACAAGATAAGGCCATTTTGCGGGAACAGGCGAACTCGAAACCATTTCTCAACTTTTCGGTTGTTCAGTCGAAGACACATGCTTTACATTGCCTGGCTATAGGGCCGCAAATAACGACATTCATTCCATGCTCGCGTTATCGAAACGAAACATATTAAAGGACTTTAATGGGGGCATTGTTTTGAAATGTGCACTTTTCTTTCACACATATCTACAAGTGCAAGTATTCATACAAGATCTTGAAATAGTTTCGCTATAGTAATATCTTTGTCTAAAATACTTTCAGAAACCTTGTTTAAGCCGCCTCCAACAATATTCAGACGGCGAAAAAATTGCTATGCGCAGCCGTGCGCGGCGAGTGGAAAGGCAGTGAAATCAGTCTAGCACTATTAACCGGCAACCGCGGACGCGTTATATTCAATCATTTTATTTTTATACATAGTACATATGTATGGTGAACTTAAAACATAAGTGCAGTTGAATATCTTTTGAACATAAAGTAAAGAAAGACCATAATTATTAAATATAAATATAAAAAAAAACACGTGTCACAACATTTTTGGCCGCGATGGACTCCTAAACTACTAAACCAATTTTGAATTTATTTTGCACACCGTGTGTAGTTTGATCTAACTTGAGAGATAGGATAGGTTATGTTTCAGTTTATAGTCGCAATATTATTTTATTGCAATTTTTTATTTTTATTTGTTTATACATAATAACAATATGTTGCGTATGCGCAGTGGTACTCATATTTTCAGGTGGTGCGGATATACTTCAGTGTAATTGCTTGGTGTTTAATTGAACAACCTGCTTATCAATAAAAAATATTATAGCGAATGATATAAAGTATAGCACATCACCAGGCCCGCCGAGAGGGTGGGGGGGTACTGAGGGGGCCCGCGATTTAGAGGTACTATGTAATTTTTTTATTTTTTTATTCAGGAGAGTCTTTAGTTGTGTAGAAGGTAATTTTCATACCCCTGGGTGACTATGGTCTCGAGATATAGGGCCAGTGAATGCCTAGACAGTGTTTATACAATATGGATATCAAATGAAAGCTGTTGATGAGTGCTTTAGTACGGAGTAATATATTATCCAGAGACGGACTGGGACTGGGATTAGGACTAGGATAGGGACTGAGACTCGGAGTGGGACTGAAACTCGGAATGGGACTGGAACAAAATACATACTACCCTCTGGGACAGGCAATAAGGGGTGAAGAAGAATGAGAAGAACTTGAGAGAAGAGAGAAGGATATTGAAAGAGAGATAGAATGAGACGAAGATGGAGATAGATGAAGCGAAAAAGACGGAGGCAGGAGTGAATAAAAGGATTAGGAAAAAGTGAAGAGGGGGGGAGGGCAGAGTCAAACGGAAAAAGCTTATTAAAATGTATGCAGATAGGCTAAATTTAGGGCAACACAACGTCTGCCGGGTCTTCTAGTAAAAAAATAAAATTGTGGATTTATAACGTTTTAAGAAAAATCCTAAACTCTTTTATTCTCGGCTGTGAAGTGTAGCGAAGAAAGGCCAGGAGAATTATTCAAACCTCTTTCACTATCCATGCTTAACGGTTTGCAGAGTTTTGCGTAGTCATGTGATGGGCAGGAAGATGAAATAAAAAATGTACGTATTTTTCTATTTTCTGCTATGTAAAGACCGTGAGGGGAAGACAGTAATTCGTAATAAAAGTTCTGGATAATAACTTGAGCTAAATTACTAAATAATTACTATTGCGGGAGAAGCTGGAGTTTCTCTAGTTCTAGTTTGAGGTTTTATGCTACGAGTTTGAGGAGGTTCCATTATGAGTAGACCTTCTTTTCCTACAATTTAAAGCCTTTCCTGCTGATTTGAAACTATTGAAAAAAGTCAAGGTTCGATTCGAGCTCAAGGCCAGAACAAAAATATTTTTAATAATTGTTTTTTGTTAACTCTTTAATTAAAAATTTTAATAGAAAAAAAAAAATAAACAAAAAAAGATAATTATCATTAGAAAAATTATTGCTCTGGCCTTGAGATCGAATCGAACCTTGAATCCTTTATTAATAGGCCGATAAAACAAAAACAATTTTCGAACAAGTAAGGAAGGCTAAGTTCGGGTATAACCGAACATTATATACTCAGCTGCCAAATTACAACTTGCAAAACTTTTAAATTACCTTCTTTGAAAAGTGGCCGGTGCCACGTCCATTGTCCAATATTTTACTAATTTTCTATTCTGCATCATAAGATTAACCCACCTACCAAGTTAAATCAATTTAGCCGTCTTTGGTAACGAATAATCGCATTTTTTCGGGTTTTCCAAATTTTCGATATCAAAAAGGTGAGCGTGGTTATAGTCCGATTGTCTTCATTTTATAAAGCGATCTGAGAAGAGTATCCAGGAACTTACGTACCAAAGTTCATTTAGATACCTCAAAATTTACTAAGTTATCGTGTTTACGGACAAACAGACGGACATGAATGAATTTCTTTTTCGCTCAGATCATTTTGATATATAGAAGTCTATATCTATCTCCATTAGTTTATGCCATTACGGGGTACCGTTATGTAAACAAAATTAATATACTCTGTGAGCTCTGCGCAACTGAGTATAAAAGGGGGATAAAATAGTACACTAAAAGAAAAATGTAAAATTTCTTACGCTTTTTACGCACATCTACCATCTCAAAAAATAATTTGTTTATGTATGAGTATCCATCATCCATGTCCCGTAGGAATACTCCCATACATCTTTGTATGTTTGTGTGCGTATGAACATGCTTTATGTTTCCTTTATCGTATAACCTTACACACATATACATATATGCTTATTGTTCCTGTGCGTAGGTAACACTTGTGTGATTACTTATTCTTTCCGGGTCACCTAAGACAGATGATCGTCAACGGTGTAGTAATGGTTTGGTATTTGGTAATGGAGAAAGCGTGTACAAATGTATTATATTCATTTGTTATCTACAAGTATACACATAAGTTTGATATATTCGTATATATGTATGTTTTACTCCTTGCGTTATGGTGCATTTATCACGCACTTTAACGAATTTATCAGCAACTTAAGTAGCAGCCATCCTTGTCGTATGACTGAAGGACAGTTTGCCAAGTATCTAAAATAGGAAGAAGCATCTAAAGATTTCATGTGTGTAAGTTGAAATAAATTTAATGCATAGTAAACTTGAAAACATTTTATTTACTTTAATATACCTACATGGAGACACATTGTTTCATAGAAAATATTTTTAGTTACATTTAAATGAGAGTCATCGCCTTAAAGCATCATGGAAGTGCGCCTACATAGTAAAGAAGTATGTGGAACTCCACTTTTACAGGACCGAGTTTCGGCTAAGAAAAGATGAATACTGCATATAAAGAATAGAGACAAGCGGTTTAATTGAGCTCCGTATGCATGACAAAATAATATGTAGAAATATATTTGGATGTAAGCCAATTGATCACAGGTGTAGTGCAAAATAGGCGGGGTGAGCTGCATGAATAGTTGTTGTAACACAAATGTATTTCGTCCTGCTTAGTCGAATGCCCTTTCATAAATTTCTCATTAAGGCTTCCAAACGCAAGATCTCCGAACCAAGCGGTATCTAGTCATGATTTACGCTGCAAAATATAGGTTTTTTTATAATACAACGGATTGGGTAAATGGATAGCGCAAAGATTCAGCGTGCGAGTTTTTAAGCGCATATTTTAGTTTCCCAAGGATTAAGAGAAAGCTGAAACTTTTGCAACCCTATGAAGCCACTGGATTCAATGTGTTTCTATTCATAGCTTTGGTCACCTAGGAGACGTAAAGGATATTACTTTAAGGGTCATATGGCAGTTTTATTCTCGTGTAGGGGCGTGGACATCGTGTTACCAAAGACGACACGAAACTGGATAGGAATTTTATAGGATGGTCGTGAAACTAGAGAGTTTAAATGTTGTTTTGATGGCAGAGAGATCAGACATTGAAATGAAGAAAAATATATATATATATATATTTTTTTTTTTGGGTTTTGGGGAGTGCTTTGGTCGAAAAATTGACCCTTTCGCCATTTTTTATTGCAGGCTCGAAAATTATTATTTTTGGTATACGTAGTGGATTTTTTTCCTGAGCCCATATCCTATCGAAAAATCGATGACGCGATATCGGTTAACTTTCGTCCATACAAACCGACCTAGGTCACCAGATATTGTATGAAGACGTGGCGCTTTGAGTTCCAGTCATTTGCATTCACTTTCACTACTATGTAGTACTGCAAGTGTCATAGACGCACTGAGGCTTACTGATCCTCACTGAAGTGAGTGATTGTTCTTCTGGCATACGATCTTTATACGTCTTCTTCTTCTTTTTTTTTGTTCTTGTTCGCCTTAAGCGATAAGGAGGCTACCCGAAAATGTTGCCGAGTTTTATCGATATTAATGGTTCGGTAGGTTCCGGAAAAAACACCAATGAATCACTGCTCCGATTTGATATGAGCTCATTGAACCATCTAGGTCTTCCAACCCCATTTTTCCTCGAAGAACTTGTGGCCGCTAGGGCCCTATAATCATCATCATTAATTAACATTTAACCGCCTTAACGCCCTTGGCCGTCTCGTAACAAGTCACACCAGCTAACCCTGCTTTGCAATAACTGACACCAACTGGGAGCACCAAGGGGGGTGAAGTCTTCCTTCACCTCCTGCTCTCCCATCCCAGTGGGGGTCTCCACTTCCTCTGCTTCCAAATTTCGGTGCCGACTGAAATACTTTCTTGGGCGGAGAGTCTTCGTTCATTCGTAGCATACGACCTAGCCTACCCTTTGCGGTTTTATTCGCTGAAGTACCTTCATATCTGCATAATCTGATACAGCTCAATATTAAAACTTCCTTCGATACTCTCCGTCGGCATCACGGACAGGACCATACATTTTCGGTAGAACTATTTCACTTCTCTCGACTCCGTCCATGATTACGAGCTAAACATCAGGATAAGCGATCTGTAGAACACGATTTTTGTTCGTCGAGAGGATTTTAATTTTCAATTTCCTACTCAGTTCAAACAAGAGGTGTTATTTATGATTTCTATGATGACATTGTTTTTGCTTTTAATGCTGGTTCCCAAATAAACGAGGTCCTTTAAAATCTCGAATTTATATCCGTCAAAAGTGACGTGGCTGCCAAGGTGCGAATACGCCGATTCCTTCTTGAATCGTCGCCAGATCCTCGCCTGCTTAATAAACAGGATTCGCCACGGGTAGATGTGGTTGACAATCACTTGAAAGGTTGCGCTGCAAAGCTCTTTAAATTCACGTATTGTTGTTAAGGTAACCATAAAATGGAGTTATTTGTACGGTTCGCTCCGTTATTTGCTCAAATGCAGTGTAAATAATTTATTTGACCTCTCTTACTTTCGGGGTTGTTCACATTGCTGATTTCTTCAAAATGTGTTTGGAATTAACAGTGCTCCGTGAAGTGAAGGGCATCAGGAGATTGGTAGTGGATGTCATACCCGAACTAAGGAATTTCCGTAAATCAGCCATCAAATTGCGTTTCACTCACTCTTTTCAGTACTGGAGCCCATGGAACATAAATGTGAATGGAAACAAATATCTCATGACACAGCTAAAACATGCGATTTTCCAACGCAATGCCGTAGAAGAATGAAAAATCTTTGGAAATATGATTCGAAAGCGGCTCTCATATTAAACTTCAGGGATATTAGAATTTTTACTTAGCAGGATCAATCTAATGAGACGTAATTCCCACTGCGATTCAAGGCGCAGTGTAGAGCAATCCTATCAAGGATTTGTCAGCAAAATGTATAGCTCCTCCAACCCAAAACCCCAAATTCCTTATGGAACAGTAAACCATTCCCGAGATGGTCGGGCTTGCACCTTAATGGTGCATGTTACCGAAGTGCATCTGATCAACATCTGGTAAAGGACCATCAAACACTTCCCAAAACCTTCGCGGAGTATCTTTATCGCTAAAATAAATAACAACAGGAGCTTCAAGATGTTGCCAGCGCAATTTACAGCTTCTAAAACGCAATTTTCGACAGCACCTGACCGCGGCAAATCCTGCTTCTTTAGTAGACGAGGCTCCGGCGAGCAAAATCTCTTCACGTACGGAGGTGATTGGGTGACACGGAAAAATCTACGTGGTCATGTAATATCTTTCCCGAATGTGTCTGTTGAGTGTCAGATCAATAGCCGGAAAATACCATCAAAACTGTTAAACTCCCAAAAAACTGCAGGGAGTACCTTTATAGTTACCAGAAAAAGAAGATTCCTCAACAGAGGCTAGGGATCGATATATTTAGAGATCTTCGGGAAATCCACATAGTGCAGAGCAGCGAGACAATACAAGAAAAGGACAAACAAATTTCGTTAGCTGGAGGTTTAAGACAATTAAATAACTCATACGTGGTTTGGAATCTGGGACTCGTATTTTAAGTAACTTGAAATTTAGTATGTGATTCAGAGATTTCTCACACTGTAGTGCATATGATAAACAGTATTGCTAGGGTTTGCATGGATCTATATCTTAAGAATAATCGTACGGATTGGATGGAATGTCGCGATACATTTTTGAGAGGCTTCTTATTGAGTTAAACGCTTTATACCTCGTACTCAGCTGAGAAATCAATGACAATTCCAGGAAGGAGATATTAAGAAAGTTTTTACCAAACTAGGGAACCTTGTGAAATTTTTTTAATTTTTATTAGAAATTTCTCATTGAAACTGCAAGCCACTTACGTAGTTGAGAGGAGCGAAGATACAGACTTAAAATTTCAAACATGTTTCAGAGGCTAAAGTGAGTGCAATACCCAGCACATTAAGTACCGTTAGGAGATGCACAGGTCGCACATTGGTCGGTCTTATATGGAGTTGGTGGCAAAAATACTTCCAGAGAGATATCAACGTGAAACTTTGGTCACGGCTTTACAAATATGTGAGAATTAGTTTTTCATAAAATTGGTGCGGCTGATACCTTTATAACGACCCACAACCACCCACTTTCACCGCATTCATACAAAAAGTAAGTAGATGTGGGGGGAAAAGTGGAGAGATGTGTCTATCGCAAATTCAGTGTTTAATAGGATTAAATAAAGAAATTCAAATTTTTAAAAGATCTTGCATACACAACAATGACAAAACAGCAAACACACACAAAAGTTTACATTTGCATATAGTCGACTGGATAAAATAATGTCGTATGGTACATGTAAGTACATATAACATACGACAATAATTTATCAGTATGACGCTATCAGAAAACTGTCGCAAACCATAGTCAGTGGCAGAAATTGGCAGCTGATATTAACACTTTAGAATCTTAAAACTTTAAGTCCCTACGTGGGGATCGGTGAGGAACCCAACTAAAACTTTAGCTGAAATTGAAACATTTGTGCAAATAAACACTAATAAAGGCACTGGTGAAAAAAAAAAAAAAAAAAAAAAAAAACACAAGCTAAAGACACTAAAATTATTTCGAAATGAAGTAAATACCTTTGAATTCAATATTCTTTTCTATTTATTTTAATACAATGATATTTTATGTATTTTTAAATGGCTGAACCTTGCACTTTATTTTTAACTTGCTCACACTGGAAAAACCAACTAATACTATAACCTCACTTTTGAAGCTATTCTTAAAGAGTACAGTTCGAATACAACAAAAATAAATATACCTTTTAAAAGGCTGTTCTAATAATCTAATAAGAGAGACTAGCGACACATTTGGTGACAAAATTTTCACTTTGATTTTTTTATTTTTGACCTATAGAACCGACCACTGTGGATAGGTAGGTACATTTAGAAAAGTCATACAGAAGCGAGGAATCTTGCGATTAGCTTTTAAGACATCATTCAAGTCCCGGCTCATCATGCATATCTTAATTCATTCGTATTACAGACATTTTTGACAAAGTTTCAGTTTTGTATCACTTTCATTTAAAGCACAACAGTTGTTTTATTTCCACTGCGGTGTCCCTAAATCAGGGGTCTGTACTCAATAACACAATTGTGCTTTCATTGCATATGCGAATGGGAAGTTACTTTTTTAGAGACCCATGCCATAAAGCATGTCGGTCGAAGGAAACCGAATTATTCACCTCAAACATGCGTTTGCAAATTTATTTCCATAAGGCTCATTTCTTTTCAAGTGAGATTTTTAATAAACCAAATTAGTCTAACAATTAGCATATTTTTCCGACCACTTTATTACCAATCAAAGTAGGTTTACTTCCTTTCATTACATATTCAACGTTTACATTTCAGAACGCCTACCACCAAACACACTCCCACATCGAATGCAAGAGATTCAAAACATCGCGAGCGTTTCTTAATTTCTATGTAAGTACTTGACAGTGTCACATCAACGTCACTTAAATATAATAAAAATGACGCAGTCTATTTCATTAACACGTTCGCCAGTATAAAGAGCGACCAACTCCCTCTAATACACATCGACTAAGCGATGCACAGAGTCAACATGAGGCAATAATACGCGGAATAATAATCATCACCAGGAAAAGCTATGAGGATGAAGAATGCAGTGTAAACGAATTGTAAATGTTAGAAAAATGTCATTCTGATGCATATTTGATGCAGTTGTGTGTATGTGTAAATGCGTACTATGCATATTATATACAATGACGGCGCAACTTTGGATGGGATGGGCATTTGCTGCAAATAAATATATAATTGCGCACATTATTGGCGACAAATGCCGCGAAATGGTAATTTCATTAGCACATTAATACAAGCATTTACACATATACACAATGTACTAGATGTATGCACACAAATGCATTTGCAGCTATGAAATTTGTGTGTATATGTGAGTGTGTCCTATGTAGATTGTTTCCCCATTTCCAGCGCTAAGCTTCGACTTATGCAACATTGCGAACGCATAGAGGCGAATGCAAACGTACTCCCGTGCAGTAAAAACAATGGCGGAAATTAAGTAAAATTATAATATACATACATGTACTGGTGAAGTACCGTTGTTATTTGTATAAAATGCTCAAATGCAGACCAATTGTCTGTCTGTGACGAAAGTACTTAAAAAAAAATAAAAAAAATCATCTGTTTTGAACCAGAAGATATAGTGGCTAACAATTAAATGCGGGTTTCTTTGGTAATTATTGAGGATCTTTTACCTATAATGTCTAGGACCTTAAGTGGTCAGATGGAGATCTTACTACATATATAATTTCGTACTGCTTTGGGATTAGCTTGAGATCTTTTTTGAATGAGTTAAGAACGAATTTTTGGTTTGTTACCGTATTAATTTTGTTTTGTTGATTATTGGTCTTTCATGGAAGGTTGCCGGTTTCTTATCAAAAAAAAAAAAAAGAACTCGATTCGTTATCGATTTATCGCGGAGTTGTTGATTTGTTTTCGATTTGCTATCGGTTGTCTATCAAAACAACGATTATCGAAGTGTAAGAAGCTTGTAATCTTTTCGTTATAGGCCAGTTAACGTTTTGTTAGCCACGAATTATTAACGAGTTATAGACATGTGTTTTATTAGACGAGGTGTTATCGTTTTGCTATCGAAAACAATCGCTACTGAAGTGAAATTGGCTCGATATTTGCAAGTTACACATATGATATAGACTAACGATGCTCGTACAATGGCTCTTTTGGCTCCGCGTGGCTCCCAACAACAACCACATCGAGTTTGGTAAAATTAAAAGAAAAATTGTGCATGCCTTAAAATTCACTGTCACACAAGCAACTACTTTGGCAAGTAAAGTAAATATATTTCGGTAGAAAAACGCGCAAAATGATGCTCTAAAAATCATGGGTATTTCATGTCACAATTACACGGGTATCTATCTACATTCATTCACTGATAATCAGCCTGCACATGCTGCTGTTTAGTTGTTGTCATTCCAGGAAGAAATATTTTTACTGAAGTTTTTGTAAAACTTAAATGTTTGCAATTCCGAAAAGGCGGTTGTTGTAATTTTATTGATATTATTTTCGTATAGCTCCGTTATCCAAATTTTTTTAGCACCCTTGCTATAGACGAGTTATCGATTTAATATCAAAGTGTAATTGGTTACCTAGCGACAGCTTGGGAGCATGTTTTTCGTTTTCTATCGATAAGTTCTCGGTTCGCTCGATTTGCTATCGAAATTTCATCGATTCTTATAATTTTCTTTGTGGAATTGAGTAGCGTGATAACATCAGAAGACCAGGTTCTTGCAAAATCTGGTCATGCAAGGTATGCAGCTGCACAGCATGAACTTCCATCAGGCGCTCCCACTATTATAGAGGAGTAAAACTTAGTTGGCCGCCGTGGTGTGGTGGTAGTGTGCACCGCCTACCACACCGAAGATCGTGATTTCAATTCCCGGATGATGCAACATCAAAAATTTAGAAATATTTTTTTTTTTTTTCAATTCGAAAACAGTTTTTCTAATTCGGTCGCCATTGGCAGTGATTTGGCAAGCACTCCGAGTGTATTTCTGCCATGAAAAGCTTCTCAGTGAAAACTCAAATGCCGTTCTGAATTAGCGTAAAATTGGAGGTAAAATCGCCTCGAATTTTTTAAGACTTATTTACTTGCAGGCTTTCGGTTTAACAGAGTATATATAGAAGTATGGTGGAGTCATGAACGTGGTCAGAATCTCTCTGACAACCCTTGAACTCAAAGAGACCCAGCTTAGCATTTTAGTTGGTGCTTGACTTTCCGCGTAAATATTAAACTACCTCGCCCTTGAAGCGCTGGATAATATTCAATACGCTGCGTTACCTGGTAGTCGCTGCTGAGCACAGAACACTTCTTCATTCTTTACTAAGTTCAACAGCAGATCTTACTTTTTGCCTTAACACATTTTAAATGTGATTCTTCTTTGACCTGCTCCCTTTATACCAGCTGTCTGAAACTTATTAGCCTTCCCACCTTAGCTATTCGAAAAGAAGTGCTTGGTTCTATTTTCATGAGTAAATTATTAAACGGTTTGATTTCTATTCTTTTTTTGTTAAGCGAAGTGAGATTTATTGTTCCATCTTGGCCGTTAAGATATTTCAACCTCCTTTCCTGAAAAATGTAGAATAAATTTTGTGTTAACTAAGGACTTCGCAGCTTTCGCCAACATTATGGGTCTCACTCTAGCGAATTTGATACCTCGAATTCATCTCCAATATTAGGCGACTAAAATACCAAACTGATTGAAGAAGTTGTGTAGCGCAACCCTCTCAAGGGGTTGCCTGCGCAATATATAGCTTCTCCATCCCAATTGTCAACCTCACCTACCCATGGCGAATCCTGTTTCATTAAAAATCGCGGCTCTGGCGACCCCGAACTCCTAATGGATCTAGGAGGTGGGAGCGCGGAATATCAAATCCTTCCCGAGATGGTCGGGCTAGTACCTTAATGGTGCTTGTTACCGGAACGTACCGGATCTGCATCCGGCAAAGGACCATCAACATTTATAACACTACCCCAAGGCCTTCGGGGAGTGTCCTTATCGCTACAACAACAACAACAACTCTGTAGCCGAGCAGTTTTAGATCTCTACGCCTAACAAACCCCTGCCTTTCAACGGATCGCCACAAAAAAAAAAAAAAAACAAAAAAAAAAAAAAAAAACTATGCGCGGATGCGCCCATTGTGTCGATAGGGGGGGTTATGATGAGTATTTCGTTGGGTATTATAATTATATGTTCACTAATTCACCCACTTAAAGTTTGATTATAACTTTGAGGCACTGTAAAATATACATTTGTACATTCATACTGAGATACAAGTATCTGCTTTATTTACATAGTCTGTAGTACTTAGAGTTGAATATTTTATAGCCAGTAAAGAGAGTTTCATTGTTAAACGCAGACATATCCTTTTGAAATGCTAAAATTTGTAATAAAAATTTTTTTTATCGACTTACCAGCCAGTGATGTTAAAAGCTGAGTACTTTGGCTATTGTATACACATATTTTGATTGCAAGTTTTATTCACTTATTCAATCTGAAAGAAAACAAGAATAAAATAGAATTTAAATAAATTTTTTAAATAAATATATCATGGTTTTAAAATTTTGAATCACGTGCAAATATAAAATTAATATTGCATATATCACTAAGGCAACTCCTTGAAAAATTAGTAATACAAAATTTCAGTGGCGTAGAGGAGATTCAAAAGAGGGGAGTCCCATCAAAACTTCTGACGTAGCAAATAATTTAAAAAAACTGTCCGAGTTCTTGGAAGTTTTGTGATATGTTGTTTGTGGACATTAGATCTTTCTCCACCTGCAGAAGTCTGAGGTATCCCGTTATTACGTAACAAACCCGAGAAGTATTCGAGAAAATACTACATATTAATAAAGCGAGCCGCTTTATTCAACGTGAAAGTTGGAGTCCTGAGCTGACATTTTTTTAACTACAGTGTCAGAGTTCACTTACGAATCTTTCTTTACTTCTACCTTTATACAGGTACCATACGGATTGAATACCAAGAAGTTTATGTCTTACTAATCTATATCTGATAGCTATAACCAGAGCTCGTATTTCCATGCCAATTGAATATGCAAGATTTACCAAGTTATTATGAAGCGTACAAATGTACGTCTATGATTAAGGCCATTATTTCTAGTTAATAAAAAGACTATTACTTCACGAGTTTACTGACATTTTCAAAAGAGTTTCAGCATAATTTAGGGTATTTTCAGAATGTTGTATACCTTAAGCGCTCAGTTGAGAATATATTCGAAGTATTTTCGTAGTTTGGTATCATTCTGCATCAAATGCGAAACCTTTTCTTAATGATGTAGGAACTGGTTCGGATATCTGCTGGCTTACCTCGCATTTGCTTTAGGATTTCGCTAAATTTTTGCGAATTTTATTGAAATAATGTCGGCAATAGTTTAAGACCATTCCGGTATAATTTCAGGGCTTTTTGATAAGAGCTTCATCAGCTCGTTACCGATAACAACCAATATCGACGAGTAATTTGTTTGTTATGGATAGTGACACTATCATCGATTCATCTGTTTGTTATCGGATTGTTATTGTCGAGTCATCGTGTTATTTTTGGTTTTGGATATAGACTTCTATATATCAAAATGATCTGGACGAAAAAAGAAATTCATTTAACCATGTCCGTCCGTCCGTCTGTCTGCCCGTGAACACGATAACTTGAGTAAATTTTGAAATATCATAATGATTGGTATGTAGATTTCTGGGCACTTTCCACAGATCGCTATTTAAAATGAACGCAATCGGACTATAACCTCGCCCACTTTTTCGATATCGAAAATTCCGAAAAACCGAAAAAGTGCGATAATTCATTACTAAAGATGGATAAAGCAATGCAACTTGTAGGTGGGTTTGCCTTATGACGCAGAATAGAAAATTAGTAAAATTTTGGACAATGGGCGTGGCACCGCCCCTTTTAAAAGAAAGTAATATCAAAGTTTTGCAAGCTGTAATTTGGCAGTCGCTGATGATGAAATTTGCAGGAACGTTACTCCCATTACTATGTGTGTGCTAAATAAAAATTTGCAAAATCGGATGACGAACACGCCCACTTTAAAAAAAATTTTTTTAACAAAAAATTTAATATATTTACAGTATATATATAAATTATGTCAACATTCATCTCCAGTAATTATATGGTGCAACAAAATACAAAAATAAAAGAAAATTTCAAAATGGGCGTGGCTCCGCCCTTTTTCATTTAATTTGTCTAGAATACTTTGAATGCCATAAGACGAACAAAAATTTACCAATACTTGTGTAATTTAGTAAGGGCATAGCTTCTATGACGATAACTGTTTTCTGTGAAAATGGGCGAAATCGGTTGAAGCCACGCCCAGTTTTTATACACAGTCGACGGTCTGTCCTTCCGCTCGGCCATAACACGATAATTTGAGCAAAAATCGATATATCTCTAATAAACTTAGTTCACGTACTTATCTGAACTCACTCTATCTTGGTAATAAATATGGGCGAAATCCGACCTTGACCACGCCCACTTTTTTGATATCGAAAATTTCGAAAAATGAAAAAAGGCCATAATTCTATACCAAATACGAAAAAAGGATGAAGCATGGTGATTGGATTGGTTTTTTGACGCAAAATATATCTTTCGACAAAATTTTTTAAATTGGATGTGACACATAACATATTAAGTAGAAGAAAATGAAATACTTCTGCATGCCGAAATCAAAAGCCCTTGGAATCATGGCAAGAAAACAGTTCCTAAATAAATTAGCGGTACCCGACGGATGATGTTCTGGGTCAACGTGGTCCACATTTTCATCGATATCTCGAAAACGCCTTCACATATACAACTTAGGGCTACTCCCTTTTAAAATGCTCATTAACACCTTTCATTTGATAGCCATATCGTACAAACACATTATAGAGTCACCCCTGGTCCATCTTTATGGCGATTTCTCGAAAAAGCGTCCACCTATAGAACTATGTCCCACTCCCTTTTAAAATACTCTTTAATATCTTCCATTTGATACCCATGTCACACAAACACATTCCAGGGTTACCCTAGGTTCATTTTCATACATGGTTATTTCCCCTTATTATGTCTTCAAAGCTTTCAGCCTGGTGTGTAATGTCCGGTTACACCCGAACTTAGCCTTCCTTACTTTTTTATCTTTCATTTCCCACAATTTTTTCAAAAAGTAAGACACACAATTTTTTTAATGAAAATATCCACAAAAAATCAGGGATGGAAAATAATAATTATTTTTTTTCGGAGTCGAAAAGTGCGGGACAAAGAATTGTCCGAGGTGAAAATGTTTGAGTTCCCAGGTATCCCTATAGCAATATCATGTCGAATCATGCATCCTCTTTATTTTTCGAACTTGTTCCGTAAAAGTACACATATACAAGCAAAATCAAGTAAACTCGCACTTTTATTTTTAAAATTTTAAATCCGGACATTTATTTTTATGGCCAAAATAAAAGTCCGGCTTGATGAAAAAGAAACGACTTATCCGAATTAAACATTTTTTTTTTCGGATAAGCCGTTTCTTTGTTATGAAGCCGGACTTTTTTTTGGCCTTAAAAAATAAAATTCAGGATTTAACGTTTATTTCCGGATTTTTATTTTTAGGTCTGTGATATATTATCCCTCTTGACACATAACGAGCTTGTAACTTGGTCTTGGGTCTTTACGATCTCAAAGCAAAATTTGCTAATGCATATGAATCCTTCCTATGGTTATAAAAATGTCCAAATTGTTCGATATCTTCGAAAACTCTTTTCAAATATTCTCAGTTGTGTTTCTACCTTCCGATCTTCCTCCCATGAATATGCCTTCGTCAGCTGTTAGGTGTTGAGTCATGTAATTTGGAGTGACAGATTAGAGTAAAAAATTCTTGGCCAAAAAAAGTAAAACAAGACCAAATATGTCTACTAAAAATTCACTGATTTTCAGTGCATCTTCCTAAATTTATATGCAGTTGTTGTTGTTGTTGTTATAGCGATAAGGTTGCTCACCCGAAGGCTTTGGGGAGTGTTATCGATGTGATGGTCCTTTGCAGGATAAAGATCCGGTACGCTGCGGTAGCACACCACCATTAAGGTGCTAGCCCGACCATCGCGGGAACGATTTATGTGGCCACATTAATCCTTCAGGCCATCCCTCCCTCCCCAGCCCCAAGTTCCATGAGGAGCTTGGGGTCTTGAGAGCCTCGTCTGTTAGTGAAACAGGATTCGCCACGGATAGGTAAGGTTGACAATTGGGTTTGGAGAAGCTATATATTGCGCTGGCAACCTGAAGGGTTGCGATACACAGCCCCTTGAATCTGGTATTTTAGTCACCTCTTACGACAGCCATACCTACCGCGGGTATATTCTGACCACCTAACCCGCTGGGGTTATGTACAGTTATAGTTGTCTGTTCAGGATAGTCATATAAAAGCCACACCAGAAGCACCGATACACCAATGAACTATCAAATCCTCATAAATATTTAGGGCACGTAAAAAGCTGTATCGGGTTGCAAATGCAACCTGCAGTTAAAAAAAAAAAATAAAAGATGTGTTGTTATGAGTATAAGCCGAAATCACATTCGAATTGCATACACAGTTAAAAATTTGAGCATGCATTTTATAGTATGCTCAATCTTATGTATATGAAAGTCTACTCTGCCTCAACGGTTTTACCCGCAATCCTCTCACTTCGCTAATGAAAAGATTGAGCGATTTTTCGAAACGGGAACTTCGAAATGGCTTACTCTCGTTGTCTTGCGTTGGATACAAACAATCGCTGCATTTTGTTTTTTTAGTTTCCGACAGGGCAGATAACTGATGTATATTGGAATGATTTTCCGCCATCCCTTATAACATTTTCTTCCAATTGCGTCGGGTTACTTTTAAGCTTTCCTTCCATCTTCAAGGCAGATTAGTTTTCACCCAGAAACTTTTCATGGCAGAAATAGACTCTATTAAGGAGCCGCGTGGTACCAATAGATATCATCAGTTTAGATAGTGTTTTCAAGAAAACCCGATTATTGCAGCCACTTTACAGCTCGCTTGGCTCAGACATTTGTCCGCAATGTATATATCATAGACTTTGAAGCCTTAGGCAAATCAAACTATATTTTCAGTTATATAGGGTGCTTTAGATATTTAAAAGCAATTATGACAAAATTCCACGTTTGTACGGGACACAAATTGTGTGGGTGTGTAAATTCAGAAAAAGGCATGTATTTGTATGGAACAGCGGAAATTCTCTAATTTCTCGATTACAGTGAGTCAGGTGAAACTCCCGCGAAACTGAAATTATTCGAACAAAAATAAAAAATAAAAATTACCTTTGATTGTATTTGTGTAGAATCAAATAAAACATAATTTCAAGGCACAATACACTCCTTTTGATTTTTCTTACAAATCATTGTCATTCGATATTTAGGAGTGGTGATAAAAGCAACGTTGCTACCTACCGTCCCATTTCAAAACTTTTCACTGTCTCGAAAATGTATGAGATTGTAGATAAGTATAAAATATTCATCGCAAAATATTCTAAAGAACTAGTCTTACTTACTTACTTACTTAGTATAGTTTTGTGCCTGGCAAATCGAGTGTAACTAATCTAGCACTTCAAGCAGCGGGTCAGCTGCTTTGTAAAAGGTAATGAGCGTCTCTTTTTCTTTACTACAAGTACTGCCGGCAAGAGATTTGGGGATTTTATTACGGCTCTGGTACAATTGCCATTGCATGCTCGACAAAAACTAGATCCTGATCGAACACCCAGTATTTTTACATGTAAGACAGTCGGTAGCGTAATTCCATCGACGTAGATGTTCGTTATGTCGATATTTGCCGCCGATGATTTTGTCGGTGACGATATCAGGTTTCGCGAGGCGAAAGAACTGGAAAGATCAGGGAGATAACTGTTTCATTAATTACAGAGCTTATCGATGGGTGGGCCGGGGCTTGTGGCTATACCGTGCAGCCATCTGCGTAGGATAGAAAGGTAACTACTCCTAGTGGCGAAAGCTTCGATATCTAGAAGTTAAACAAACGCGTGGATAGGACACCAGTCTGTGGTACACCTTGGTTAATTCTTCTGGGTTTAGATTGTACGCTCCCGAATTGCAGCGATGCTTGCCAACAAGACAAATAATTTGCGTTCAACCTTTAGAGACTTGGAGGATGGGATGACCTCCCAAGTCTTGCAGTAATGCGCCGTGGTGATCGACTGTGTCAAAAGCTTTTGATAGGTCTGAAGCTACGAGTATTACGGTTACCCGTAGCCCCAGGTCTCTCTACTCTCTGCCAGGTCTACGCCACACCACGTCCATACCTAATATATACCTCAATCTGTTAAAAGACGGTTTGGTGTGTTTATAGTGTCAATGAGTAAGCTTTTTAAGCATTTTCTATCTCAGTCCATACAATCGAAACACTGTGCGATTTCATGCATTGCACCATGTCAGCATTTTTTCCCGAACCTTTGATTAAATCAATATCCATGCGTATAAAACTGATGACAGTAGGGCATTAAAAAACTGTCATCCAAAAATATTTCGCTTTTTCTATTAAAACAATCTGTTATGATGAAAAACGCTGTTTTGCCTTGTTGACGGTTAAAGTTAAAATTACACATAACATAAAGAATGGCGCACAGCCTCACAATCCCCTGAAACCTCTATCCACTATTTCGCGTAGCCGAGTTTATTGTTTTTGCGTTAACAAGTTCATAAGTGCTCTATTAAATTCCGAGCTAAAAATAGCAATTTTTAGCGTTCAGGTGTAGTCAAGTGAAATGCCATCAAAAGAGGGAAATTTATTGGAATTTTCACATACATATGAGTTTGTAGTTGTTCAAGATTGCAATATTGCATTGTATATATTGTAACGAATATTAGCAACACTAAGGGGTACTATCATCTCTAAGCGATGCTAAGCAGTGACTTGCATGCACATCAATAAATCAATCATTTTGTATCTACATAAACGAATCAATAATTATGTCTACACATATGTAAGTACACGCAGGGAGAAGCAACGCACAAACGCATGCATATATCTTATCTGAGGTGCTCACAAGAGAGGGCAATAATTTGTGCAAGTATTACTCACGCGCATATGAGAAGCAATAAACATAGTTGTGGCTGGTGATTTTGTAGCTGATGACTAACTAGTAAGTTCTGGAATGGAAAAGCCTAGAAGTATGCAACGAGGAAATCAGACAGTATAAAAAGGCGACATTAGAGGCACGAGAGCTTAGTTTCATTGAAGCTATCAGTCAGTTTTGATTAAGCACGCAATCTGTCACACAATAGTAGAGTTATTTATTGTGAAGTACTTTAATAAAGGCCATTTTGCACTATTAAATATTGGAGTTATTTATTCAACGGTTTAGTGATTCGAAGTTAGCAGAAGGTTGCAAATAAGAGGATTTGCAAGTAAAATGGTTACAATATATACATATATATGAAATGCTAATATAAATTAAAAAAATTTTGTATTTATTTACTAATCGCCACGTTAAACTCTTGGGTATTATGAGCATAGACAACACGATTACATTAGTTTCACTTAGATGTATGTTTGCCGTAACTCTCTAGGCTAGGTGCGCCAAGGACAGTTGAAAACAAATAAATATAGTTTTAAAAAGCTAAAAACATGCTTTTAAATAATGCCGAACTAAAAAGTTAAAACAATGGACAAAATAAGTTTAAAAAAATAATGAGCGAAAAATACTAATATTCTTGTGAAAAAGGGTGCATATGTTAAATATGGACATGTGGTTGTGAAAATTCATTGATATATGACCAAGCAGAATCTCAACCACAACCACAATACCATTTTCCGTTCCACAAATATCCTCTTTCATTAACAACTACACAAACTGCGCACCATTGTTTTCGGAAGGAAGGAAACTCTTCAAACAAAATGTCATGATTAACAATTAAAGGTGTCTAAGTTCGGGTGTAACCGAACATTAAATACTCAGCGTGAGCTTCAATTGCACATTTCATTTCAGATAAATTACTTTTCTACATGACACGTGGCACAGCCCGTTTAAAAAAAAATGTCTCCCCATTTCCTCTTACAATAAAACTTGATAAGTGAAATATCATTGATTCAAAACTATTTTTTGCTAAGTTATAGCTTATCATTCTAGTCTACGACCCTTTTAAACATGTTTTATATCGAAGTTACCGTGGTCTTTAACCGATCCCGTCCATTTTTACTAGAAATATTTTCTACTATAGGGAAAATTTGTGTACCCAATTTTATTACGATCCGTTAATTTTGCTTCGAGTTATGGCTCCCGAAACATAGAAGATTGCTCAGTCATAAAAGGGGCGATGCCACACCCATTTCCAAAAATTTTAGCGTTTTCCAATTTAATGTTATAATTCAATTTAAAAAGTAAAATTTTATTGATACAAAGCTCTTTTTTGCTAAGATATAACATATTATTTTCGTCTACAACCCTTTTAAAAATCTTTTATATAAAAGCGGGCGTGGTCTTAACCGATCTCGTCCATTTTTTCTAGAAATATTTCCTGTATAGGGAAAATTTGTGCACCCAATTTTATTATGATCCGTTAATTTTTCTTCGAGTTATGGCTCCCGAAATATGGAAAATTGCTCAGTCATAAAAGGGGCAGTGCCACGCCCATTTTTTGAAATTTGAAGTTGTTCCTATTTATTTTTATAAATCCACTTGGGAAATGAAATACCATTAATAAAAGCTCTTTTTTGCAAAGTTATATCTCATTTTATTCGTCCACGACCCTTTTAAAAATCTTTTATATAAAAGTGGGCGTGGTTTTTAACCGATTTCATTAATTTTTCTTCAAAGCATTCCTTATAGTAAGGGAAACCTCTCTGCTGAATTTCGTTACGATAGGTTTAAAGATTTTTGATTTATGATTAATACTATTTGTAAAATTGATTTTATCACAAGTGGGCGGTGCCATGCCCTAAACATTTTTTCAAATTTTTATCAAGAGTCTCAATATCAGTCCATTCGTCAAATTTCAACATTCTAGGTGTATTATTTACTAAATCATCAGGTTTTTTGTGGTTTCAAAAATGTTATATATATAAAAAGTAGGCGTGGTTATCATCCGATATCGCTCATTTTCAACACCAATCTATTCTGGGTCCAGGTAAGCTCGTGTACCAAATGGTGAAGATATCTCAATATTTGCTCAAGTTATCGTGTTACCAGACAGACAGACGGACGGACGGACATGGCTCAATCAAATTTTTTTCGATACTGATGATTTTGATATATGGAAGTCTATATCTATCTCGATTCCTTTATACCTGTACAACTAACCGTTATCCACTCAAAGTTTTAATACCCTGTGTACAAGTCCAGCTGGGTATAAAAATGTATGAATTATAGCAAATATTAACTCAAATATTTACACTTATTATATGCTAACATGTGTACATATATGTATATTATCACATAGGTCACATAGTGGAGGACAATACATAATATGCAATGTGTTAGCTGACAAAAAATTGGATTGAAATCAGATTCAAGAGTGAAGCTAAAACAAAGATTCACAAATCGGAAAGCACGAAACACCACTAACTGAAAGAGTCTTTCTATTCAGAATAGGAGTATTGCTGGAAAAATCTACGTTTCGGTGGCAGCGAACATCATAGACTTTAGAATGAGGTAAAAAGCAAAACCTTTAAGAAAAATTAAATTAAATTAAATGAATGAAATATTTTGCAAGCTTTCTCGGGACTTGAAAGCAGGTCTTTCGGTGATGTTGACGCGCATACTATCACCACATATTATTGGCGGAATATGCACACATCTATACGTATATACATAATTCGGAGAGTTTATGAAAATATATTTGCCAGCTTTGAAGTGTTTTTTTTGTTTTTTTTTTTTTATTTAACGGAACAAATATAACGTATTTTGGTTCAGATTTTAGCCGCAATACAATTTTAGCGGAAGTGTTCTGTGACGGAAATTAAATAACTTTTTTCAGACAATTTCATACGTTTATTTTATTTTTGAATTTTACGTTAGTTTATCCTGAAAATAACTACTCTGCATACGTGTGTGTGGCTTTATATGTATATCCCGTAGGAAAATCAATATTCAGTGACTAAAGTTGGAGTTTTGGTAATAGAGCAGCAGTACTAAAAAAACCGCTTCGGTAATTGTTAACTAGATTTTCCCCATTTCAGTTATAAAGACATTTTAAATAACGACCAAAATTTAATACTGATATTTGAATGGTTGGAAAAATAATGCATTTGAATTTGCTTTCAATATCAAATATGTGTTTTATGGTTAATCGAAATGTCTGTCACTGAGGTGGTGTACTTAAACCTGCGATAGAATTATTTACAGAAGCCGACGAATTTTATACCCAGAAATGAGACAATACTTTCCTAAAGGCTACGCTTTCTGTTGTACAGTCAATATTTCAATTTTTTTCTTGAAAACTTAGTTTAGTTTTTAGAAGGCTGACTTTTTGATTTGAGAAATTGTTCTTTAAACTGATTGGAATATTTTCTCCTTAAGAAAATTATTTACAAATTTGAAGTTTGTTTTTAGACACGTTAGTCACTTAATAACTGCATATACGGTTGCCACTTGGGTCCATTTTGACCAAAAATGGTCCTTCCATTCCCATTTTCATTTCATTAATTTTTGATAAAACAGCGGACTTATCAGAAAAAATACTTGCTTAGAAATTTCGATTGGTTATCAAACACTTTTCGTTATTTATTTTTGTGAATATTCGAGCATAAAAAAATGTTTATCAAATACTGAAAACTGAAAACTAAATAAAAGAATGAAACTTATTTGTTCCAAACAAACTGTAATACTTTTAAATTTATTTACAAGAAAATTCAATGAAAACATTTTGAAAGCGTTACTCTTCGTTTGGAACGTCGATATTTAAGTCTTTCTCACCCCGCTCAAAGCACCTCAATGAGTTCAAGGAAATCCAGGACTATTGTGGTGTAAAGCCACTCAAGATACTTGAAAACTTAGTACTTGTGCCAAGAAATATTTTAACTGGAAGTAAGGCAGAAACACTTTTCGAAAGTGATAGCTTTATAAATGTAGAACGATTTGCGATTAAAATATTTATTTTTATATTCAGCTTTTGGAGCAAATGCAGAAAGAGATTTGATTTCGGATGAAGTGTTTTGCGTAAAATTATTTCCGTAGGTGCTTGCAGAATCCCATAAACTTCAATTACAACTCTGCTAACTAGTTTCTCTTCCCTAATTACATGTAATAACTGAACCGGATATTACACAGTTGAAACTTTTAAGACGCTGGAGTTTTAGTCTGAGTTCAAAACTCACACATACTGAATCTAGGCTCTAGACCAGTTAGGAAAATAATTCTTGCACGTTAATTTGCCGTAGATAAGTGGCATATTTTATAAATTCGGGAAAAAAATTCCAATTTTTTTTATGTTGCACCGCCAACTTCATGTGAAGTCAGCGTGCCACTTTTCGAAAAAAAAATTATTGGGAAAATTGCCGTGAATTTGTCGTGATTTATCCGTGAAACAAAAAATTTGCCGCGACTATATTTTAGAAAACTTCGAGTGGGACGCCAACTTCACGTCAATAAAACTAAAATTTGAATGAATTTGATGAATTTTGAACAGTACGGACTCATTCACTCTATGTGAGGTCCTCATGGCCCGGCCAGCTCAATACTACTCTATTTGCTACACAACTCCCACACCTAATATAGGATAGTTCGCCTGAGAGTATGCTACACATATTGCTTTTGTTCGCAATGAAGATAAAATAACGATACTGATGTCGCAATTAAATGCCGGAAAATCAAAGTTCAACTGGAAAAGGCCAGCTATCCACAGCTTGATCAAATAATATTTTTAAGCTTGGTCTGTTCAAGCTGCAAACAAAAAACAAGTTTGGGAGATGGCGTGGCACTCTCCTGCTTGTGAAGTTGGGATGGGCAGAACAAGCTTTTGTCCTCCCTGAGGAACATGTGATATGGAACAATAATTTAGAAAAACAATATTGTGTTTTTACTTGGCCCTATAGTCATAGAACCAATGCCATTAATCCCAGTACCCAAAAAAATAAAAAATAAAAATATCGGGAAATTTTAAAAAGTGCTTTTGTATTATGCAGATTTACAATTAAAAATAGTTTTAGGAACAAAATAACTTGTTGAATGCAGCCGGAAAACGTAGTTTTCGTACCTTCATACATAAGATTTGAACCGAAAATATCTTCAAAAGTACTAAGTCATTTGTGGGTCTAAACTTTTTCCAAACTTTATCGTTCTATGTTATCTGCATAGTAAACCTAAAAAGTTGGATATTTCCCCACGGGCTGTTTACGCTATTACCACTTGCATAAGTATGCATATACATAGAAAAGAAAGATTTTATAAACCTAAATGGAATATAAAACACGTTTAAATACAATGCGAACTATGAAAGCAACTACTTGTATTTTCATACAATCACGAGCTGATAGAATATTTGAGTGCTTTCTATATTCCACACGTTTCGAATGAAGACTAAATTTCTGTTATATACTACAACTCAACCCACACGTTTTTAGTAGTATACCATTGTATCATGGTACTGTAGTGCCTTTGTGCTGGATTTTTGCACATAAGCACCTATGTATCTACGTACCACGATGTTGCTTATTTCACTCAATTTGATTTCAAGTTAAATATTTGAACATGGCCAACATAAGCTTGTTAGTTTGTGGCTGCAAACCCGCAGAAATCCTTTATAACCACCAGCAGGTGCGTATGTTAACTTGTAGACTAAACACACTGGTGCCACTGAAAGTTTAAATGCTGCATTATGCACACAAATTTAAATGGAAGTTTGTGCAAAGTATAATACACGGTTAAAAATTTGAGACTTAGTTTTAAACCATTCAATGATTGAAGCTAGTTTCTAACTTTTTAAACTTTAGTGGAAACTTCTACTTACGGATTTAAAAAAAAAAAACAAAAAGTTTGAAATTACTTCTGAAAATCTAAAATAAAATAATTTCGAAAAACGCCGTCCAATTTCGTTGGATTATCAAACGCTTCACCAATATTCGAATCACAGATAATTCGGTGAAACCGCAGTTGCCTAAACCACTCGCATATACTTATTCACCCTTATTGTCATTGGCGTCGCCGTCACTGAACGACGACGACTCACGACGACGTTTTAAATTCGGTATTGCCGTTGTCGTTTTCGATAACTATTGACGACTATCGACACATGTTTGGTATTGGCTAAAGCGCCAAATACACGACACGAACATTTCCGCGAACATTCCGCAATCTTGTTCGCAGCTTTGGTCATACACCATACGAACTTTTGGCCGAACATTAGTTCTCTTTCAGACAGCGATGAATACGGACAACAGTTGTGCTGCAGAAATATTGCTCGCTGTGGCAATTAAGCGTAAAAAAAGAGAGAAGATCGCAAAAAAAGAATTTGGTGCAAAGAATGGTCCTTTGTGGCTTCAGGATCTACTTCTTTTAATTTTTCGATTAAAGCCGCATAATCATTATTCTTTTTAATTCTATTACAATAATCTTTGCTTTTTACTTACCACAATGATGGCAAATATTTATACATTTCAATAAATTCACTCAGAAATTTTTTATTGTCCATTTTACTTTTCCGCGCACGTCTGTTCCGTTCAGAAATTACTACGATTATGAGCTATTTCTCCATACACGCACGAACAGTTCGCGCAAATGTTCGCCAAAAATTAAAATATTTTGATTTTTGGCGAACATTTGCGCGAACTGGCAAACACCACCATACACGACAGAAAAGGTCACAGAAACATGACATAACGGGAATGTTCGTGGAAATGTTCGTGTCGTGTATTTGGCGCTTAAGCAAATTTGCTGTCGTCATCGCCCTCACACAACGCCATTTGTGTTGATGCTGTTTTTACTGACTACAGAAGGAAAATTTGTAAGTAAAACATTTCTTTTTTAATTAATTAAATATACATATATGTAATATGCATTGTTTTTTTAGATATTCAAAATGAAAATAACGAGTGCGCAATAATTCGAGGTTCTTGTAGCTGGGCTAGAAAAAATCGGGTTACTTCTGATTTTTTTCTATTGAGTCTAAGCTCCTGTTTATTATTTTCGTCACTAGAGCTCATAATAAAACATTTTTGTAAAATCTTGAAATGAAATATTTAAACAAATCTCAAATCGCGAAAAAAGATACAAAAATAGTAAAAAAAATCGAACAGCTGATCCAGAATTGATAGAGATGGTATATTTTCCTTTCGTTTTATCGATAAATTGTAGTCGTCGTCTCAACAAGCTTAGCCAATACCGATTTGGTGTCGAAGTGACGACGACGTCGATACGATGTGACGTCGACTGAAATACGACGACGATGTCGACGACGACAATAAAAATTAGGGTGATTATTTTTATGCATATTTTTCATTGACCTTCTTAAATGTTACGATCATGGTGTTCTCATAATTCCAGATAAATTTCGGTCTAATATTAATTTTGATTGAGAATTCAGTCATAATGTAATACAAATATCACAAATATGATGTGTCCCCATCCCAAAATCTAAAGACATTTGAATGATTTTTTCCTGAGGAGCAAATTATGTATAATGCTTAGTTCTCACTAGGTAAAATTTGACCACAAGCATGGCGATATCAATGAAAACGACCTATCATAGAACGTCAAATGCGTTTCCCATTCGTTTTTATTAGAAAGTGTCAATTGCAGAAAGTGCTGCAAGCCATAGCTCATTTATTATACCTACAACTGGGTCCAAAAACCGATTACAAATAAAAAGATGATAAAAAAAATTTAAGCACTACCTTTATGTACATGGACCAAAAAATAGAAGGCAATTTTTCCTTTAATACAGACATAGTCTTGATGAATTATGACCAAAAAACTTGGACAAAAGCTCTTGTAAAAGAATTTTGGGAATTGAAACTATAAAGGTGGAGCGCACTCTTTCAATTTAAGACAAACCATGTACTTGGGATTAACTAATTGAGTATTTAAAATTTAAACACGCGCTCTACCTTTATAATTTTAAATCCCAAAATTCTTTTACAAGAGCTTTTGTTAAAGTTTTTTAGTCAAAATTCAACAAGACTATGTCTGTATTAAAGGAAAAATTACCTTCTATTTTTTGGTCCATTTATATAAAGGTAGTCCTTAAAAGTTTTTTATCATCTTTTTATTTTCAATTGTTTAGTACTGCCTACAAAAAGGCAATTGCAACTTCGATCAGTAATTTAAGTAATTCCTAGCGCCGTTCTTTGGCGTTGCTCGGACGTACTACGTCTATATCTATATTCGGCTTAGGTGACTATAGAAAGATGTATGTGTGCTACATATAAATCGGTCAATTATTATAGCTGTTGGATGTTCTTGATATTGGTGGAGTGGGTGAGTTGGACAAAGAGGATGAATGTGGTGAATGATTCTTGTTGGCAATTATTCTCATAATTGGCGAAGCCGGATAGTGCAAAGCAATCGTTGTTGGTGAATATGATCACAATTGTTATGGAAGTAAGTTCAACACAATCGATGATGTGGTGAATTTTCATTCCTGGAGAATGTGCATCATAAGAAGAGAATTGCACCTCGTTTGTCAGCTACTTAATACGCCTGAAAGTCTAAAAGAATCGTGGTAAAAGTCGCGTACGCCTTAAAGTATGCAAGGACGTGCAATGAGTTGGGCCTTCAACGAGGTGGAATTCAACAATGCCTGCAACACTCAGGAGGCTAGCCATGAAGGTATGGCCTAATCTTCTAAATAGTTCGATTTGGGCGTTACGTAGGTCAAATTTTTTGATCAAACATTGCACTGTCACCGAGTTTTAAATTATATTTCAGGGTTCAAGTCTCTAGATGTCCAATAAGTTAGTTAAAAATCGATTGCAAGATTCCCAATTTAAAACTAGTTTTCTCAATATCTCGATCCATGAGCCACCTAGCGAAATTTTTTGATAAAATATTGCATTGTCACCGGGTTCTGACTTTCGGCCCAAGTTTCATGTCACTAGCGCATGGGGAAGTTACTCCAAAATCGATCGCAAGATGCCCCCCGCTTTGAAAGGATTTGCAGTTATCTTCACTAGCGCGCCACCTAGCGAAACTTTGTTTTCTACAAAATGGTATTTTCACCAGGCCTCTAACTAAGTGCCAAGTTTCAAGTCTCTAGGTAACCGGGAAGTTAGTTGAAAATGGATTGAAATATTCCCAAATTAAAATTAATTTTCCTAATATCTCGATCCATGCGCTACCTAATGGAATTTTTTTGATAAAATATTGCATTGTCACCGAGTTCTGACTTACGGCTCAAGTTTCAAGTCTCTAGCTCACCAGAAATTTACTCAAAAATCGATCGCAAGATTTCCCTCGTTTTTCAGGGATTTGTAGTTATCTCAATTAGCACGCCACCAAGCGGAACTTTGTTTTCTGTAAATTGTATTGTCACTGGTTCCGAACTATGTGCTAAGTTACAAGTCTCTAGGTAACGCGTAGTTAGTTAAAAATGGATTGAAATATTCCCAAATTAAAATTAATTTTCCTAATATCTCGATCCATGCGCTACCTAACGGAATTTTTTTGATAAAATTTTTGCATTGTCATCGAGTTCTGACTTACGGCTCAAGTTTCATATCACCCGCTCACCGGGAAGTTACTCAAAAATCGATTGCAAGATTCCCCTCGTTTTTCAAGGATTTGTAGTTATCTCACTTAGCGCCCTACCTGGCGGAATTTTGTTTCCTGTAAATTATATTGTCACCAAGCCTCGAACTGTGTGCCAAGTTTCAAGTCTCTAGGTCACCGGGAAGTTAGTTAAAAATGGATTGAAAGATTCCCAAAGCAAAATAAATTTTCTTAATATCTCGAACCATGCGCCACCTGGCGAAATTTTTATGATCAAAAATTACATTTTCACCGGGTTCTGATTCACGGCCCAAGGTTCAAGTCTCTACCTCACCGAGAAGTTACTTAAAAATCGATCGCCAGATTCCGTGCGTTTTTTCATGGATTTTCTTTTATCTCGATTCATCTGCCACCTGGCGGCATTTTATTTCCACGAATTGTAGTGCCATCGACTCGCAAACAATGTGCTAAGTTTCAAGTCTCTGGATCATCTAGAAGTTAGTTAAAAGTCGATCGCAAAATTTCCATTTTAAAATTAATTTTCTGTATATCTCGATCCGTGCGCCACCTAGCGTATTTTTTTACTCGCATTGTAATGTCTTCCAGATCTGAACTATGTTCTAAGTATCAAGTGTCTAGCTCAACGGGAAGTTACCGAAAACGACTTTTCTGTGGGTCCAAAATTCGTATGAAAATGAGGGGACAAACATGAAAGCGACTTAATATAAAGGTATGAAAAAACGAAATTAAATGTATGTATTTTAAGGGATAAAAAAGGTGAAACAGACAAACCAAGGCTTAAGTTTATATTTAACTAAACATGTTGCTGCAGTAGAAATTGTTTTTGTATTTTAAAGTTACGATAAAGTTTAGCCAGTTTTTCTAGCTTGGATTCAAAGACAAAATATAGTAGTGTCATATAAGTATTATTACCTTTTTTCCAAATATTTGCCTATCCAATGTTCTTTACGGTCGGCTCTTTATGTATTGATTTTAAATTATTTTAATTTGCTAACGAAAAAATTCTACAATTACAAAATTGTCTCCTTCATATATGACAGCATGACAGGCTTACTTTAAAATTCTTTATAATCATCAAGCCCTTTGAAAAATTTGACTTGGAACATTTATATCCATTCAAGCAATAATTATCATATTGGTCTATTATCGGAAAAACTTAACACAAATCCCACCCTCAAACACACTTGCTTTCGCCCACCAAGTTGAGTGATATCTGCATTTGACATTAAAATATGAGTCTAGTGAAAAAAATAAGTTTTTAAATATGGCATTGATATATATGAATAATTGAATATGCCACAGGATGTGTGAAACACAGGCTGAAGTTTAAAAGTTAAAAGATTGATCATTTTTGTGCTGTTAATTATTTATTTCGACAGGTGGCAAGCAAAACAGCAGAGCCGTTGAATATTTAATGACACGGGCCATAGTAGTTGGAAGCATGCATGGCATAGCATGGCATAATATATGAGTCGAAATATTTTTGGGTGTATTGTAAATATAAAAATTATTTATTTAGTATTTAAGTTAGCCTATAAATAAGTAGGGTAAAAGAGAACGCATTCGACTTTTCTTATTTTAAGCGTTAAAGTAATAATTATATGATTACACTTTTTTAAACCAAATAAAAAATAACAAGTAAGGGTGTCTAAGTTCGGGGGTAACCGCATATTATATACCCAGCGTGAGTTTCAATTGTTGTATATTGCTTGATAGAAATAGGGCGTGGCATCGCCCTTCAAAAAAAAAAAATTTCTCCCGATTTCCTGTTGTAATAAAACTTGGTAAGTGAAATATCATTGATACAATACTATTTTTCGCTAAAATGTAGCTTATTATTCTAGTCTACAACCCTTTCAAACATATATTTTATAAAAGTGGTCGTGGTTCTGAACAGATCACGCCAATTTTTACTAGAAATATTTCCTGCTATAAAGAAATATGCATTCCCAGTTTTATTATGATATGTTAATTTTTCTTCGAGTAATGGATCAACATGAAACAGAAAATTACTTAGTCAAAAATTTCAAAAATTTTAATATTTTCAAAGTTTTTATTATAATTGCATTTAGAAAGTAAAATACCTTTAACAGGTTCCCTGTCCCATATAACAATATCCGTGAAGTGCACGCACGATTGTTTTTTCAAAATTCATAATTACTTAGGAACAAATATTGAAGGTATACGCTTTTTAAAGATAATAGTAAAAAAAACATACAAAAACAACAAAAAACATTTTAACGAATCTTTAGAAATATTTGAAAATCGCCAAATTTTTTAAGTTTTTTTTTTAAGTTTACAGTGTACAAAGTCTATACAGCCACGTCCAATAACAACCAGAAATAGCTCACTACGTTTAAGTAATTTTCATAGTATAAGTTATATCTAAGGTTGCTCATATATGATACATGAGCGCTTCGGACACAGTACAAAATTGCTAACATGAATCATATATTATACATGGTACAGGGAACCTGTTAATATAAAGCTCTTTTTCGCAAGCGTACAGCTTATTATATGCGTCTACGACCCTTTTACAATTCTTTTATATAAATGTGAGGGTGATCCCTAACCGTTCGCGTATATTTCTCTAGAAATAGTATCTGCTATAAGGAAAATATGTGTACCCAATTTTATTACGATCCGTTAAATTTTCTTTGATTTATGGCTCCAGAAGCATAGAAAATTGATTAATTATAAAAAGGTGGTTTCCCACGCGCATTTACAAAAATTTAATTTTTTTCTGTTTCTTGGTAAAAATCCACTTGGGAAGAGAAATTCTACATACAACAACAGGCAACTATATGCCGAAGTTTGTTATAAGAGGTTCAACAGGTCTTAATTTATAATTCATAATATTCGTAAAATTGATTTTATCATAAATGGGCCGTGTCACGCCCATTTCCAACAAAGAGTCTCAATATCAGCCCACGCATAAAATTTCAACATTCTATTAGTATTATTTACTAAAAAGTCTGGTTTTTGTGTTTTCCAAAATGTTATATATGTAAATAGTAGGCGTGGTTATCATCCGATTTCGCTCATTTTAAATAGCGATTGAGATGAGTGCCAACGAACCTATATACAAAATTTTAATAAGATATCTCAATATTTACTCAAGTTATCGTGTGCACAGACAGACGCACGGACTGATGGGCGGTGGGACGGACATGGCTAAATCATTTATTTTTTAATCCTGAGCATTTTGCTACATGTACATAAGTGTATATTTATCTCGATTCGTTTATGCCGTTAAGATCAACTGTTATGTTACCAAAGTTAATATGTACAAAGCATGCTGAGTATGAAAAAATTGTTGTTAATTTTGGGTCAATTGGCTTCATGTAATTATGAGTACCTACACCGTTGAGGCAACTTGTCCTTAACTGGATAATGTGGCTATACACGCTTATAAACACATTCTTTCCACACAGCCCGCAGAACGTATTTGAATGCACTGTTTGAAGCGTCAACGATCGATTTGATCAAGAAATAAAGAAAAATATTGTGGACTCTTAAAACGGTGTGATTTTCGATAGTGAGTGGGGAGTAACATACACTGGCTGAATGCTCTTCCTTTTGCCTTATGGTTTGTGACAGTACATATACATATATACGCGCATGCACTCAACATTCATTTAGTTATATATTCCTTTACTTTGGCTTTAGTATTAATTTCAACTGTTTTGAAATTTGTAGGAGACATCTGTCAACAAATTTTAATTTGGTAAAAATTCCGTCGACAAATACAAAACTACAATTTTTAATAATTCAAATGAAAACTATAACGACCTGGAGCTATAATGAAATTAATTTCGTTGTTTTCATATTTTCCTTTCAAAAAAAAAAGTAACATAAATAGATATATACTTTACTTTTTAATACTTTTTATAAACATTATTAATAACATGGGCTCCACATGAATGCAAATGCAAGTGAATTGTTAGTTTATTTCAGTTTAGAATATGTTATTTGAAAAAAATTTTAACAAATAGAATAACCCGTTCGTGTACCAGTCATAATATTTAACCAATTTGCATATGAATGTGTGTACATGTGCTAGTAAAGGGAAAAGTTTTAATAAAATAAAAATGATAGTTTTGAAACTAATTTTAAAATTTACCTAATACAAAAGTAGCACTGCATATTCTAGGCTATTATAAATTAAAGACTTAAATTATGTAAGTAGGTTAAGCTAATACTTTTCTCTCCAGCACGGCATGGCGCTAGTTCCAGAGTGTACCGTATCTGGCATACCACGGCAACAGCAACAACTTCTACTATGTAATACCGATTTTAGTAGCGTCAGCACCCCCATTCTTCATATCACTGAACTGTTGAATAAATAACTCCAATATTGATCTTTGATCTAATATGGTCTTTATTTAGTCTATTTTGGGAGTAGTACAATTATACTTCAATAACACGTACTTCACAAAAGCGTGTTTAAATCAAACTGATATAAACGTACATAAATTTAATTGATACCCACTGTAAAACTTTAATTCAATTTGATATAATTTCATTCTATTAATTTAAACAAAATTGTATTAGATTTAAGTTTATATACTTGTTAAATTTCCACCTTGTTGATGTATCTTAAAAGACTGAAGTCTTACATATACACCCTCATACTTAAAATAAATATGAATATGAATATGAATATTATTCTAATGCCTCAGCCACCCCTGCTTTTATATTCTCGGTTATCTCGTTCGACAATTTCTCCTAAGGTTTAGCAATTTCGAGAACAGTTGTATCTCATTCTTGGTTACCAGCTATATACATCTATACTTGTAGTTTATGGTTTACTACTAGCTATATACGTCTATATGTGTGAGTAACTACTTCGGGTGATGACTACATGTGTGTGCGTGATATATCTCTTCACTTCGAGCTGCTGGTTATATTTGTGGAATGTTATTCGTTAATTTGTACACGAGTGTCGCTACTTGCTGTGTTTTGTTGTTGCGATTATTTACTAACAGCTTAGTGATGATAATATTCGCCACAATATAGTTACTAAAAAATGTAGGTAATAACTTGCAAATATTTAATTCGCGCGACAATCGCCTTATCGCGAATGTGCAAATTCTCAAACTCTTTATACTGACTTTATTGCGGAACCAGGAACAGGTGACAGTAGGAAATCAGCTGATTTGTATTTTTTATATGATTTGACACTTAAACTTCCTGCGCAGTACGATTTTAACATTAGTCCATGGATTTACAAAAAAAATAGTAAACGGAATTTTTATTTATGTTTGTGCGTATGTCATCGTGCTGCCGCCTTGTATGATTTCGCCATGCATTGACGCATACCTAAGTAGAAACACTTTAATTGGCGCTTAACCGTTTAAACGGTTGTGGCCGCCCAACGCTAAGGCGCGCCAGTCGCTTCTTCGCTCCGCTTACCGGCGCCAACTGTTCACACGATTTGAACTTAAATCGTTTTGCACCTGGTCCTTCCAGCGGAGAGGGAGCGGCATTTTTCCTCTGCTTCCATAGGCGGGTTCCTATGAAAATACTTTCTTAGAAGGGATGTCATCTTTCATTCGCATATATGGCCTAGCCAGCGAAGCCGCATCGTTTTAATTCGATGCACTTTTTTGATGTCTGGGTAATGCTCGTATAGATCATCATTAAATCTTCTTCGGTACAGCCAGCTCATCTGATGTTGTCGCGGTCCATGCTTCTGCACCATATAGCATAACGAGTACGATAAGTGACTTGTAGAGCATGATTTTCGTTTGTGAGAGAGGCCTTTACTTTTCTATTACCTACCTAGTACAAAGTAGCATTTATTGGCAAAAGTAATTCTTCATTAAATTTCGGAACTGATATATTTTTTTTTTGTTTGTATTAATGATGGCTCCCAAATAAACAAAGTCTTTTACTATTTCGATAGCTCAACGTTCACTGTATATACCCAATGAGACTGTAGAGATTTCTTTGTTGTATTTTTTCCATAAATATATACATACGATAGCAAAAGCTCAACTCAGCTGACAGAAAAACGAAGAAATTGTCAAAAATCAGGACATATTTTTAATGTGTTATGATGAACACATTATTAGTAAGCTACAATTCTATGAACTACAAAAGTGTATACTCGCCGAATTTCCCCGAACATGGAGTCAAGTTTTCTGCTTTCATTGGTCTTATTATATGTTGACAGCGATTTTAATAAAAAATAGCAAAAATAATTTAGCTGAAACAAAATTTTCAAAAAAAATTCTTATATACTAACTTTTGTGCATTAAACGTAAGCTCGTGTTATTATTCTTGCCAAGTTTAAAGAAATTTAACGCAATCATGATGATAATATTAAATTAAAATTTAGCTTCATGTCATACCAAGGAGAATAAACTTTATAATATAAATAAGTGAAAAAACAATCAAACAGGAGTGTAGAAATTTCGCGCCACACAGTGGGATATTTTAAGAAAGTTTTCCTGAAAATTAAGTACACCAAAATTCTTAGATACCACGCTTTAAATTATATAATTTCGTCTAAATTCAGGTACTATATTGGATTGTTAAATAGTTTTTTTTTCTGCTTTTTTGAAACAAAAAAGTTAGGGAAAAATTTGTCCTAGTTCTCTGGGATCTCTACAGCATTATTTTGATAGGTTAAGATAAAATTCGAACTTTTGCTTTATAGGGCCAGAATAAAAGTCCGCCATTAAAAAGTGGGTGGTTACTGAATGGCATAACGCTATTGTAATGAAATTTATTGCCAAAATACAGATGAAAGTTTGTTATGGATACTACGGTAGTTTGGCTATAAATAGTCTTTCTATGATGAATTGCTTAAAACATACAGTACTGTTATCAACGCAGTGGACGCTGGCCATCAATCAATTGCTTAGGCAGTTCGAAAGAGGACCAGTCAAACTCACGGTGTTTGCAGTTGATATTTCAGTAATTATAAGCGACAGATGACTACCAACAATCAGCTCTCTGATGGATCAGGCACTCCGGGATGTACATACATGCCTGGGCGTCTGAAGTCGGGTTTGCCGCCAACGCGGTAACAACTGATCTAGTATTATTTTCTAGAAAATATAAGGCCCCTCATTGAATTAAGCCCAAGCTTGGAGTGGTAATCCTACAAGAAACACAATGCACAAACTATCTAGAAATTATACTGGATAGTAAGTCGTCGAGGAAAATCCGTGTGGAAGAAAGAGTGAAGAAAGCCTCTGTGGCACCGTATGCGTGCATGGGGTGCATGGGGATACTAGTATGTAAGTGGGGCCTTTTGCTCAAACTCTTTCGTTGGGTATATACGGCGATTTTTAAGCTCGTAATTTACCATCCTTGTGTGGTATACCAAAAAAAAATAATATAGAGAGGATATACATATTATCAATGACTGGCATAAGGCTCGCTATGGAAATACTAACGTGTTCTTGCACGTTCTGTGTTCGTGTCCTGCGCTTGCGAGGTCAAAGCTCCAGTTACTGGCCAACAGAGCTGCCAGAATTCGCGGCAGCAATTATGCAAGGCCCTAGACAATGTCAAGATTTGGGGTTATTCTATAACAAAATTCCTAATACTTAATTGTCGTTTTTACAGTTGGTTCTCAAAGAAGTATTTACCAGAATGTACACATTCAGTCGATGTGAGGTCTTATTTACCGGCCTGGTTAACCTTACTTTAAATTCATTTTAAAACAATCATATATTTTGTGTTCAAATCTAGATGAAGATATCTGGGAAACTCGATTGGTATCCAATTTAGTTAATCAGAATAAGCCCTCTCTTTGTAATGGGACTAAACTTTTATTTTGGCCTTAAAAAAATAAAAATCTGGGTTTAATAATTTTGTTTGGACTCAAAACTTAAAAATGCGGAAATAATAATTTTAAATTACTTTTATTATTAAAAAAATATAGTTTGAGTCCCTGGTTAAAGTTGGCTTTTCATTTTTGGTGCTCACGCCCTCTCAGTTCGAGTTTTGGATACGCTTTAAGTTGATCTCACATAAAGATGGCCATATATGTATATATCCCGGGTATATTTAGGTGTCCGAATAGACATTTGTCCGAACTGGTCGGATCGGAACACTATAGCATATATCCGCCATACAACCGATTTTTCAGAAAAGAGGACTTTTGTCATATCTTCCTCAATTTATCAGATTGAAGCTTCAAACTTTACCATAAGTTTTCGTATATTGCACACTCTGTTGTCTGAGAAAATGGGAGAGATCGGTAGTATATATACCCTATATCCCCCAAAACCGGTTGTTCAGATGAGAAACTTTTTGTAATTTCTGCCCCATTTTAACAGCTAGAAATTTCAAATCACCATATGCTTTCGTATATAGCATATATTGTTGTCTGAAAAAATCTTAGAGATCGGTGGTATGTATATTATATACCCCATATAAACTGTCATTTATGCCCCCTTTTTAATGGCTGCAAGCTTCATCAAATACTTGCGTTTACGTAATATATTGTTAAGATAGGTGATTCATTTGTCATAGCTATTTCCTGCAGACCACAACAAACTTTGCATCCTCACACAAACTACCTACCTATTTTTATACTGAGCTGAGCAGAGCTCACGGAGTATATTCATTTTGTTCGCATAACGGTACCCCGTAACGGTATAAACTAATAGAGATAGATATAGACTTCTATATACCAAATGGCGAAAAAGTGCGATCATTCATTACCAAACACGGATAAAGCGATTAAACTTGGTAGGTGTGTTGACAATATGACGGAGAATAGAAAATTAGTAAAATTGTGGACAATGGGAGTGGCACCGCCCACTTTTAAAAGAAGGTAATTTAAAAGTTTTGCAAGCTGTAATTTGGCAGCTGAGTATGTAATGTTCGGTTACACCCGAACTTAGTCTTCCTTACTTGTTTATTTTTATTTATCTTTATTTATCTTAAAAATCGCTTAGGTATGTACATCTGTATATATTTCATATCTTATACAGCCGATTGTTTGGATATTACGAATGGAATAAGATTATTGTTCAGCTCTATTCTGGAATGTGTGAAGACTTCGGCTCTGCCGTCGTTACTTGTTATTTTTTGTGCGTTTAAAGAGTACGGGCTTTCAATTAAAAGACAATTTTTCTAAGCGGGATCGCCCCTCAGCAGTGTTTGGCAAGCACTCCGAGTGTATTTCTGTCATGAAAAGCTCTCAGTGAAAACTCACCTTGCATATGCCGTTCGTAGTCGGCATAAAAGAAGTAGGTCCCGTCTCGCCAATTTGTAGGAAAAATTGAAAGGATTACTCTATTTTGAGTCGTGTTTGTTCAAAACATCACACTGCGCGCGCCATATGTATGTAATGCATTTACAAACTAGTAAGCGCCAGGTCACCATGCATGAGATGATATGATAAATTATATCAAGAATAAAATGAAATAAGATAAAGTGAAAATTGTATCATACAAATGCATTTAAGTTACAACAACACGGTGTTGATACGATGACTCAAATATGTTTTTATATATGAGTTGCTTCAGAAGAAGCTGTCAAAATATTGTTAATATTTTATACATAAACACACATATCTTTGTGTGGTCTTGACAGGCGTAACAACGACGAGGATGCGTAAGAATTGGCATTTAATATATCTAAGTGTAAACACATACTTTTATAATTTGCGACATGAATATGTAACAATAAGAAGCTTTCGTACACATGACAAGATGCAAAAAACTGCGTAAAGCATTTTTTTAGCAACATCCAGACTTGCTGAATATTTGGTGCGCCTTTAAGTTGTTTTTTATCTTTTCGTATTTATGCGTTGCGGGTTTAGCTTTTTCTGACTTTATTTACATTTTTGCATGCCTGAATACATTTCATTAAACTGAGAATAACTGTAACACGTGTTCTTGACAGAAGGTCGATAAATAAATGTTAAACGCGTCATTGACGTAAACGAGATTTGTTGTTTGCTACCAAAATTACATAAGCGACTACACGAAAATAAGGATATTCTTAACAGGCTTACTTTGTGCCGCTGGAAAAATAACACAGGTCAACAAAAAAAATTTTTTGTACATGGGTTTTGCCCTATATATTCGGATTCTATGTTCAATTCTATGAAGAAAATGCAATTACGAATCAAAAATATTTGGTTTTGTAGAAGTTATAGCGATTTGAAAATTTTGCATTTTGCACCAGGCTAATGTAGGTTCTTCGCGCTATTTCGGTCGATAGAGGGCGGCGGGTAGCTACCTCATGCAGCGATGCATCGAAGAAAGATCTACTTAAAGCACAACATACTCATCTTAAAAAAAAAACCAAAAAAATGTGGCTGAGAAACAGTAAAAAGGAGATAAAAGGTCCCAGATACGCATGGTTTTAGGTAGATTTGGCAATTCGTTAAGTACATATTAAGAAACTCATTGAAACTTTTACTGACGGATTGGCAGGCCTAGCAGTAGAGCATGCCAGCTACCTGATAGCGTTTTTGTAAGTAATTTTTTTTTAAGAAGCTGTAGTTTCTTGGGTCACTCGTTGTGGGCGACACTTTGTTTTTGCATATCACAGAGGAGTGATGTCTTCGAGAAGTTGTAAACGAGCGGCTAATGCGTTTTGCTATATATGTGGCGAATGTATTAAAAGAAGACAAAAGAGTTTGATTTAACTAAAAACACAAGGATTTGCGAGACCTACCTAGCCTACTTTGGTCTACCTGTTAAAAACCAGGACAAAAACTGGGCTCCACATGTTTCATGTAACTCTTGCAGAAGCATTCTGGAGCGTAAGTTTATTTTCTCTTTTTTATTGTACTAACTGTTTCATATATATATACATATATATAATTGCATAATAACTGAAACTGTTATGAAATGCTTTACGTTTTATTATAGTTTGGTACCAGGGTGAGAAAAGAGCCATGAAGTTCACAGTGCCGCGGATTTGGAGGGAACCAAGTAATCATGACACTGATTGCTATTTTTGTGTAGTGAAACCACTGAAAGAGAAACGTTTAAGGAAAACAATATATCCGGAACTACCACCGACATCCGCTCCAGTACCACATTCGGAACAAAATCCTGTACCTGATCCACCTGTGTTGGAAAAGCAACTATTCCCTCAAGGCAGCTTTCAAAAACCGAGTTCATCTGCATCCGTACATTCCGAATTTGTTCCTCAATTTGAATCAGGAATACCACATCTCATCAACTCTGAAGATCTCAATGACTTAATAAGAGACTTAAATCTATCAAAAGACAAAGCAGAGTTATTAGCATCGCAGCTTAAACAACGAAATTTACTTACTTCTGATGTTCGAATACCTCGGCAAAGAAAGCGTCATGAAGAATTTTCTTGTTTCTACAGTAAGGAAGATGGACTCTGGTTTTGCTATGACGTGAAAGGTTTATTTGAAGCAATTGGTATTCCTTGTAATACAAATGAATGGCGCCTCTTTATCGACAGCTCAACAAAAAGTCTAAAAGAAGTTCTACTACACAATGGGAACAAATTTCCATCTATTCCACTGGCACATTCCATACATCTCAAAGAAAACTATGACAGTATTAAAATGCTATTAACTGCAATCAAATATACGGAATACAAGTGGGAAGTTATTGGAGACTTCAAGATGGTTTGTTTTTTTACTGGAATGCAAGGTGGATATACCAAACACTCCTGTTATCTTTGCCATTTGGATAGCAGAAATGATGCCACCCACTATCGCCAAAAACATTGGCCTGAACGTACTGAGTATGGAGTGGGAAGATTTAATATTAAACATGAAGCAATTGTCGATCCTAAAAATATATTGATGCCGCCATTGCATATTAAATTGGGCCTAATTAAACAATTTGTGAAGGCTCTTAATATTGAGTCTAAAGCTTTCAAATATTTGCAGACTTTTTTTCCAAAGCTGTCAGAGGCGAAAATTAAAGCTGGAGTTTTTGTTGGCCCTCAAATAAAAAAAATTATGAACTGCGATATTTTCCCGGATCTACTTAGCAGCTGTTTTAAGGCAGTAATTCATGGCTTTCTTGGAAATCATAGGGATGAAAATTATGATGAGCTGATAACTGGCATGATTACGAATTTTTCCGCCATTGGATGTAGAATGTCGCTAAAGATGCACATGTTACATTCACATCTGGATAAATTCAAAGATAATATGGGAGCTTATTCAGAAGAACACGGGGAGCGATTCCATCAAGATATAATGGAGTTTGAGAAACGCTACCAAGGCCAGTATAGGGAAAGCATGATGTGGGACTATATTTGAACGTTAATAAGAGAAAGTGTTACCGAGTATGGCAGGAAAAGCAGGAAAAAGCATTTTTAAACATATAAACTGTATTCTAAAACTAAATTTATAAGAATAAATCCTAAATTGATTTTTACTATAATAGAATAAAACAAATCTATGTCAAATTTAGATGAATTTTCATTTTCGTTTTTCTGGGTGCAAAAGCAATAAACAAAATATACGCACGACCCATGTACAAAAATGTTGTTGACCAGTGTAATCATCGCACACAGTCGAAAGCAAAAAGGTGTGAGCACCAATTACTCGTGAAGCAATCTAGAGCTCGCCCCGGAGTTGAAGTAAAACCACAACAGAGGAAACTTTACCAGACACAAATTAATGCCGGTCTTTTTAAGAAGGGCTTCTTCGGCTTCTTATTTGTGACGAGCGATGCCGATAAGTTATTATTTAACTAACTCACCGATAAGAAATTGGTAACGTTCTGGGATTTTAAGAAAGTTTTCTAAGAATACAAGAACTGTTCTTATTTAAGTATATATTAAAAAAAAGGTTCGTAAAATCTAAGAACGATTTCTTGTATTGTAAGGAAAATTTCATAGATTAAAAGAAAATTCTCTTACCAAGCGCTGATATAACTGTTTTTGTGTGAACGTGTTAAGTATACATAATTTATTTGCGCTTATGCAAGTGACGCGAGAATATATCCTAGGAAACACTGAATTTACTTTTGAGAAATTTATTTCTGAGTGCTGCGTATAATGATTAAGTGTTTTCTATGTGCATAAAAATTTTTCGTTACTGAAAGCTTGATGTTTCACATAGATTTCAAGTTTTTTAACGCTAATGCAGCTGACTTACTCGAAGTTGCCTAAGACAATCCAAAATATATCTTCAAATTCCGTAGAAAAAGGTGAGGATGCTGTATTCCATAAAATCTCATAACGCAAATACACTACATTCACTTCTAATTACTTACTATATTTTCATTAACTTTTAACCATTTTACATTTCATAGGTGATGTATCATAATATGATTATGTATTTGCTATAATGTCATCTCTGCACGCTTACCTCTACGCGACGAGGAAAACTACAACAATATACAACTGTGGGAAAACTAACTAAGAAGATATACTGTAAAAGACTCGGAGGAATCTGTATGTTTCGTAGCACAAAGTAATCATCAAATAGAGCAGCACATTTGTTTTTTGAAACAGAGAAAGCAAAATAACCAACCTTTTATTTTGGCTGTTGGTGACCCTCAGCATGAGTCATTTCAAAAATTCTTCTTGTATTTGGATGATCAAAAATTAGCTTTTGATAAATTCATACGCTGCTTCGACATATGCAACAAATGTTACAATATTTTTGACTTAAAGTACCCTGACGCCTCAATCCATTTCTGGAAATTTATCGAAATGTACTTTTTCAAAATGTATTTTAGTACCTCAAAAGTTGCAGGCTAGCAAACTATTGAGTGATTTAAACAGTATGGAGTCGTAAACATAACTATACTAATGAAAGACTTTTGACAATATAATGCTTTGAACAAAGTATACCTAACTATTTATAATATTCAATTATATTAAATACTTTATCTAACTTGAATTTTAAACTCAAAAGTATTTTCAATACGAAATGTACGTAATTATCGGGCCTGTTCTGGATTTCGATTCCGACCAATTTATTCGGAATCGAAATGGATTGGTGTTCTGAATATCGATTCCGGCCAGACTTGGTCGATTTGAAATGTTTTGCCTCTGAGCAGTCGGAATTGAAAGTAATTAGCCTATTAAGCACAGATAATTACATTATTTTTCCCACAAATAAGTTTTATTAAATTATTCATTTTATTTGGAAGATTTATAACAACTTTTTGCTGGACTCTTTGTTTATTTAGTATAACAAATCTTAATTTGGAAATTTTTATCAAACATTTTCCAAGCTAAACAAAGCGATGCTGGTCGATAAGAAACCGACGTGTTCTCAATTTCGATGGATCAATTTTTGCGATTTTTATGCACAATTGCACGTCTTCTTGGCTCTGTATTTCCGGAAACCATTGGTGCTAATATTTTGTTCAAATTTTTGCACAATTTTTATTTATCTAAAACCAAAATAAATAAAAACAGCTGTTTCGCTTGATTATCGACTCGAAATGAAAACGATTCCAAATCGATTTCGAATCGATTTGTTTCAATCGGAATTGAGAACACCAAAAAGAAATCGACTCGGAATCAGCCTCGTTTTACTTTTCAAAACGAGTCGGAATTCAGAACAGGCCTGTATATATAGATATTACCTTTTGTTAATGTAAGTAGGAAGTATATGTATCAATTTAATCAAAGTATTTGAATTTCAAACTAAAAGTATTTTCAATACGAAATGTTCCTAACTACACATAAATATTACCCTTTGTTAAATGAGTTATATATTACCCATTTCAAAAATTACATACAAATATTGATTTTTGTTAATGAAATTTTATTTTTATTGTATTAAACTTTCATCAATTCTAAATAAAATGCCATATTTTTGTTTAATTCAAATAATGTTTTAATACATTATTTGAACGTGCTCATATAAGGTAAAAGTAGTTACATAAAATTAAAAAATGGATTCTTATAATCCATGAATATTTTCTTAAAATTTAAGGAATGTTTCTTAGATCATAAGAATAACATCATATAATTTAAGAACGAATTCATGCATTCTAAAAATGAGTTCTTATATTGTATGAATATTTTCTTAAAATTTAAGGAATGTTTCTTGGATCATAAGAATAACATCATATAATTTAAGAACGAATTCATGCATTCTAAAAATGAGTTCTTATATTGTATGAATATTTTCTTAAAATTTAAAATTTAGGGGAAAATTACATAACTTTTATGAAATGCAATTTCTTAGAAAATAAGAACTTTTTCTTGAAATTTAAGAAATATTCTAAAAAAAATAAATTTCTAAGATATCTTAATGTATTTATATTCTTAAATTCTATGAATACGGTTTTTGGAGAGGTTTTTAATAAACATTTCTTAAAATATACGCACTTTTTCTTAGTATACATGCACTTGTTTGGTTCAGTGTATTAATTAGATGATTCTGCGTTAATTTCGAATGAATAAATGTAAAGCGCGATGGCCTCCAAAGAGATTTTAGGCCAAGCTTGTCTTCTAATTGCGTCGTGCTACTTTTAATTTTTCCTGTAAATTGGCGGGACGGCACCTACTTGTTTTATGCCGTCTCCGAACGGCATTTGCAAGGCAGATGAGTTTTCAATGAGAGCTTTTCGTGGCAGAAATATGTACATTGGAGGTGCTTGCCATACATTGTCGCGTGGCGACCCCGCTTAGAAAAATTTTCTTCCAATTGAAAAAACTTGTTTCTAAAATTTTGATGTTTCTTTGCCCGAGGAGTTAAACCAGGACCTTCGATGTGGTAGGCGGCCGCGGGTTCGATGAATTCTTGTTACTCCGTTTTTTCCTGCATACTACTTATATACCAATTAGTGAAAACCAAATAGATTTTTCGAAACACCCATTCGATTAGTCAATCACAAAAGTTATGGGGAAAATCCTACATACTTATACATACCTATAATTTGTTTCTATTTCCATTTTACTTTGCTGCCTTCGCATTCCGCAGCCGCTTATGCTATGTTTTGCTGAGTAGGGACATAAGCTTATTACCCATATGCCTAGTTATTTGCCATTTGAGTTTAATACATCACAAATTGTATGATTTTTACTACAGAATTGACATTATACGTAATATTCCCTTTTGTATATTTATACTCAGCGTGCTTTGCACGTTATTAACTTTATTGGATAACGGTTGGTTGTACAGGTATAAAGGAATCCAGATAGATATATACTTCCACATATCAAAATCGTCAGTGTAGAAAAAAATTTGATTGAGCCATGTCCGTCCGTCCGTCCATCCGTCTGTCTGTCCGTTAACACGATAACTTGAGTAAATATTGAGATATATTCACCAAATTTGGTACACGAGCTTATCTGGCCCCAGAATAGATTGGTTTTGAAAACGAGCGAAATCGGATGATAACCATGCCCACTTTTTATATATATATAACATTTTGGAAAACACAAAACACCTGATTATTTAGTAAATAATACACCAAGAATGTTGAAATTGACGTGTGGACTGATATTGAGACTCTTGATAAAAATTAGAAAATTTTTTTTAAATGGGCGTGGCACCGCCCACTTGTGATAAAATCAATTTTACAAATATTATTAATCATAAATCAAAAATCGTAAAACCAATCGTAACAAAATTCGGCAGAAAGATTGCCTTCACTAAAAGGAATGCTTTGAAGAAAACTTAACGAAATCGGCTAAGAACCGCGCCCACTTTTATAAAAAATATTTTTAAAAGGGTCGTGGACGAATAAAATAAGCTACATCTTTGCAAAAAGAGCTTTATATCAATAGAATTTCATTTCCCAAGTGGATTTATTAAATAAATAGGAAAAACTTAAAATTAAAAAAATGGGCGTAGCACCGCCCCTTTTATGACTAAGCAATTTTCCATGTTTCGGGAGCCATAACTCGAAGAAAATTTAACTGATCGTAATAAAATTGTATAAGCAAATTTTCCCTATAGTAGAAAATATTTCTAGTAAAAATGGGCGGGATCGGATAAAGATCACGGCAACTTCGATATAAAAAAAGTTTAAAAGGGTCGTAGACTAGAATGATAAGCTATAACTTAGCAAAAACTAGTTTTGAATCAATGATATTTAACTTATCAAGTTTTATTGTAAGAGGAGATGGGGAGAAATTTTTTTTTTAAATGGGCGGTGCCACGTGTTATGTAGGAAAGTAATTTATCTGAAAGGAAATGTGCAATTGAAGCTCACGCTGAGTATATAATATTCGGTTACACCCGAACTTAGGCAACTTTACTTGTTTTGTTTGCTTTGTTTGCAAATTTTCTAGCTAAGTAATAGCATAACCAAATTTGGCTATATAAGAAGTAAACATCTGACTGAACTTTTTTAGCCAAAATGGTTTGCCTTGTATGTCAATTGGGAGAACAATGGAATGAGAAATATCAATGGAATGAAAACTACACCCAATCTCCCAAGTTTCAAAATATGTTCCTATATCTATATCTATATATATATATAAATATGTATATATATATTAGGGCGGGTCGATTTAAAAATCGGGATCGGTTTTAGGGATCAAAATAAGAAACTTTGCCGAAGGAACCATACCTCTAAAACGAATTCTGATGTCCCCCCTTTGGGTCGAACTTTTGGGCAGGGGCAATTTCAATTCTACTTGCTGTGTCTTGTGGTGGCTTAAAAAAAACAACACAAGCAATTTTACGATCTGCAATTATGTCACAGTGATACCTTCATTTTTTAAAACGGTTGAATAAAAAACCCACACAACTATGTTTACGACATGCAAATGCATCACAGTGATGCCTTGGTTTTAAAAGGGGGTTGTAAAAACGCTAATTTCTAATAATTTTTTTTAAATTTATTTTCTATTACTAAGTTAAATTCATTTTTTCATTTACATATGTTCTGACTAAATAAATTTCTAAAGATAAAAATAAACTTCAAAAAGAAAAACATAGGCATTTCCAAGTGGGATTTTTCAAAATTTGCCCCTACGACCTAAAGGGAGGGACATCAGAATTCGTTTTAGAGGTATGGTTTCTTCGGCAAAGTTTCTTATTTTGATCCCTAGAATATGATTTTCACAGAGCAATGGGCGATTTTTTTGCCTCCCTACAAATCGACCGGGCCTAATATATATATATATATATATGTTGGGTTGAACTGCCCTGTAAACAAAGACCTCACATGGAGTGAATGTGTCGATGTGGAGCCGATCCAGTTTGTTAAGGCCGGATAGTTTCGAGAAATTGCTGACAGCCCCAGCAAAACACTTAGGGAATATTCCATGTGTTCCAGGCCTTTCTCTATATTCATGACGACCCTGTGCAATGCAGTATCGACTGACTTGCATTTGGTGTTAGCATGTTTTGCTGAATAGAATAATGTTTTATTGATATTCTATTTTATATGTATATACAAGCTGAATATAAAAATTAAGAAAAACATTCTGGAGAAAATTTCTAAGTATCTATAACTACCCTAAGCGATTTTATTTTTGTTATTGCATAACTTTTTTTTTTGGGGGGGGGGGGGGGGGGGGGTGGGGGGTGGTTTGATAAAAAAAAAATATAAAAAATTTTAGTTTTCTTCTAAATGTTTTACTTCTAATACAGAAATTCATTTAGTGAAACTCAGCGAAAATAAAAAATACAGCAGTCAGAAAAAACGATTTTACGTTGCAACTTCTACAATTCCTTCTATGTACGTTTTGTTTATTTTACCTGCCACTCCGAGCTTTGAACTTTTATTGACCACAAGTAATGACTATGTATGTAGGAATGTGTGCATGGATGAATAGGTGGACATTGTGTTATTTCGAACTTTATAAATTAATATTTCGGATATCTTTTTTCATACTTTGAAAATATTATTATAGTTAGAATGTGCATATGTTTACTTAAACGTACATACATATGTACATATATCTGTGCTTATATATGTCAATAGTGCAACGTTGTATGCATATTATGATATCACAGATCTATATGCAAATGAACTTTGAAACTTTTGTTTGTGCAACAGACTTACAGGCTGTCGTTTAAAAAAGAACGATGGATGGGTTAAATGATGGGTAACTTTCATTTGTAATGTTATATGGTTACATACATATAATCAAACAAGTAAAATTTTTATGTTATGTGCGGTATACATTCATACAAACATTGACACCGAAAAAGTAATGTTTGTATTAGAAAAGTTGAGCGAAGTAAAATAATAAAGAGCGATGTGATATGAATTGGTTAAAGATATACATATGTTCATAAGCACATGCACATATGTATGTATGTTGGTACGTTGGTGCTACTGGAATAAAAGTTTTGCAGTTTGGTCATTGTGTTTACATAGAACTTTCGTAATTACGTAGATAAAGACTCCTACACTCAGAAAAAACTTGAATGAAATGGCGCTTGAAGAATTTTTCCTCATTTTGAAGAAATTTGGCCATGCGAATGAGGAAAAAATTTCTTAATTGCCATTTTATTCCCATTTTTCTTCAATTGGGTGACATTTTTATGAGTGTAGAAAATGGTAGTTTGGTTAGGTGTTATCGAGAAGCAACATTTTGAAATCCTAACTTTTCGAAAACTTCAATAATTATGTCTCCATACGTACATGAATATACAAGCATAATACAAGTACTTAGGGTTTTAAAAGTACAAATATGAAAATCAAGTATTTTATTATACAACTGATCTCACATGAGAATAATATGCTTTGGCAGCATGGGAGGTTTATTCAAAGCCTGAATTTTATGTAATTTAACATTTCAGTTAAGCAATTCACAAGGTCTCCTATTCGCTCTTTGTGGTATGCCTTAATAAATATTTATATTGGAAACCATGGAAACAGCTCAAATCTTAAAATTTTATATGAATACATAACAAGTCGCCTAAGCCCGAAAAGAAAATTTTGGAGAATGTGAGTTATTTTTTTCTTAGCTGTCAATTAAGTGTTTTCTTTTTTCGAATGAATGGCTGTCCATCTTCTTGAATCCATATCCAGGGGATAACAGTTAAAGCAACGTTTATGGAGAATATCCAACCAAATTCTCGGCTAAGTCTTGCGTGCTGCCAGCGTAATTTTCACGCACTTAGGATTGGCAAAATGCAACGGAGGACGAACATTTTTAACAAATAATCAAACATAAAAGTTATAGTTGCTATTCATTTATACTCCATTAGGTACATACTAATTCTAGTAGTATTTCTAATCCTCAGTACAATTATCAATAACAAAAACAAATGTATAAAGCAATATGAGCATGTCTCGCTAATTAAATATAGATAATAATATTGATATAATAGTGAACACCAGAAGTACTACTTATAAAATCACCGATATAAATCCAATGTCATTAAGCCCTTGAGAGCGCGCCTATAAGTATTCAACACAATTAGGATTAAAAACATATATAAAACTTAAAGGCGACTAAAACCCGAATAACATCATCGTTTTGGGGCCAATAAACTGTACATCAATTTTCGTTCAGGGTTCGCGTGACTGTTTTGTTACACATACATACATTGCATATATAAGGCCTCTTCACCAGCCCTACCTGCCAGCAGCTTCGCTTTAGAAAATCCGGACTTCAGAGAATGGCATGCCACCTTATACTTTATATAGAGTTCCATAATATCACGGATTTTTTTTTAAAATAATCTTCGTTTGTTATTTAATCAAGTAAATTGTAGCAACACCATAGTAGCGATTTGGCGGGTCGCCAGAGCCTCGGCTGTTAAAGAAACAGGATTCGCCACGGTAGGTGAGGTTGGAAATTGGGTTGGAGGAGCTATAAATTGCGCTGGCAACCCATTGAAAGTGTTGCGCTACACAAGCCCTTGAATCAGTTTGGTATTTTAGTCGCCTCTTACAACAGGTATACTTGTCGCGGGTATATTCTAAGCCCCTCAACCCAGTATGGGCACATCTTTTATAACAATATTTAATGAACATTTTTACAAATCATGTTTACTCTTACCACTGCAACTAACTATATCTTATGCGTTCAATAAACAAATAAAAAATATCACATGTACATAGGGATATGTATTTACTTACAATATTGGGATGTCTTAAATCTTTATTGTTGAATAAATATGCTAATGGCATAACACGACTTTTGGTAACCAAAATTCGAACATGACAGTAACTAAGCGTGGGATGTCGTTGATACGTACGTACAAAAAAAAAAAAAACACAAATAGTGTAGCGTGGAGATGCAGGCAAAACCATACTAATGATGTGGTAGATGTGGTAGGCCAGTACTTTGGCATGCCCAACATAATGTGAAATAAAACCAAAGAAGTTGCACATAACGGCAATATTGCGATGTACAACTAAGGTTGCGTTCTAATCGAAGTTTCGACGCTCAATAGAGCTGCGAGTCAAGCGTTAAATCATGCAGGATGTGTATTAATATTGAAGTTTCAATTACGTAAGCTTAGAGGAAACATTTCCGAAACTTCAATTACAAGCGCGATATATCTGCGGGGAGATTTAGGCTAAGATCCTCTTCCGACTTAGGTAATGCTATTTTTAAATTTTTCCTACAAATTAGTGGTACGGGACCTATGTCTGTACATGTACTCTATCTCTTTTAAGTTTTTGGTAAACTGTTTTTTATCTTTCCTACACTTTGGCATCTCTGAAATGAATATTTGAAGAAAATATTTTCATCGGTGGTATACACTGGCCAAACCACAGCCGTGGGGTGCCCCGTTTGAAAAACTTTAAAAAGTATTTGTAATATTTCTTGTCCCATACCTTGAACGTAGGAACTGAAAATAATTTTTCGATTACTTACATAAATAGAGTTTTTTCAATAGGTGAATAAGCTAATTCAAATTCTTGTGCTGTCTTATTCTAAGTCCTATGTCAACCCAATTGTCAACCTAACCTACCCGTGGCAAATCCTGTTTCATTAACAGCCGAGGCTCTGGTGACCCCGAAGTGCTGGCGGATCTTGGGGTGGGAGGGCGGTATTGCCAAACAAGGTGTCATGTGGTCATACTAAATCGTTTCCGAGATGGTCGGGGGAGTACCTTTTTTGTGCTTGTTACCGAAACGTACCGGATCTCCATCCGGCAGAACCATCAACATCGATACCACTCCCCAAGGCCTTCGGGTAGTGTTCTTATCGCTACAACAACAACATCAACATCAACAAGAAGAATCACATTAGTAGTGTAATATTCTTCTCTAAGATTTTTCAACATCTTTTCAACTTAACTTAGTCGTGGAAAGCACATCCTTAAGTAAGTAGCTCAGATAAATTTATGAAATGAAAGTTATTCCTGATTGGGAGATCGATGCAATAGGTTCAAATCCTCAAAATCTTCTCTACATACCATAATATACAAAGTACCCAACACACATTTTCTCTCAAGGATGCAACATCCTTCCGTCAGCTCATGTTTTACTTTATCGACAACAGCCACCAATGTCCCATTTATCTGCCGCTGAAAGTGGGGTGTTGTCGATGACCTTTTCAGACGTCTAACATCTAATACAGATACACAGTATGTATGTATATTTGTTTTCCGCTTCGCTTACTGAAAACTACTGAAGGCAATTTTAGAAGAGCAGAAATCCAAATAAAAGAAGAGGAAAAAAATTCTCTTTGACACTGGTGTATTCGGTTGGTTTGACTTTGTGATGTCTCGCAAATATGCATACATATGTAGACACATACTTATACAAACATATGTTTGCTTATGTCAAGTAAGTATTCCCCAACGTAATTTCCATTGCCTTCGATCATTATTGATGAGTGTGCGCCAGCCCCCAATGAGAAGCGATGTCCAGCGATCAAGCCACCAACATCGAACATTAAACCACATTGCTTGTACTTATGTATATGTACATATGTATGCATTCTTGTGTACATCTTAAATCATTAAATCCTGCCACTTCCACTGGGTCATATGTTTGGTTCAATAGGCTGCTGTGTGTGTTGGAGTCCAATACAAGTGATATTTTTTTCGCTTTTAAAGGTCCAAGGTATATTTGTGTATGTAGGTATTAGAGTACTTATGTATGTTAGTTCGTGTGTATGTCTGTTTGTATGCATGTAATTACATTGTTGATATTAAGGTGGAACGCAATTAATAAGCTCCGTTCCAAGTGTCAAGTCTAAAGCTCACTGGGAAGTTGTTAAGAAATCTGCTGGAAGATTTAAAAAAGGCATGAGTACCAAGTACTCGTGAAGTTCGACCGGTATGCGTCTAGAAAAGTAATGTTTTTAAGTTAACTAGAGCTGATCCACGAGTTGAAGTAAAATCTCTCCAAAAGAAACTTTTCCAGTAAAAAACTACCTGTCGATAACAAAGTGTAAACACTTTGACAAATAATCGATAAATTTTCAAAAACAAATCGGTAACTTTTTTAAAATGTATCGATAAATTTTCAATAAAGAATCGGTAACTTTTCGATAAATAGCTTAAAACTTTCCGACGAATTAATTTTTGAAAACAAATTGATACATTTTCGATAGTAAGTCGATAAGTTTTCGATAACAAACGGGTAAATAAGCTTTCATAAATTAGTGACTAGTTGTTAACCTTGCTATCGATAGATAGTTCATAGCGCTTCGATTTAAAATCGATAACTCGTACATACCTCGTCTATAAAATGCCAATAACAAACAGATTAATATGAAAAATTGTTAAAAAGCCATTCGGGATCGGTTTCGGTTTCAGTTTCAGTCCAGCTTTGCGTCTTCCTTGAAAGTCTGCTTTCCTGACTGCGGATTTGCGGTATTTAATGAGAAAAGGGTTCGCGGATATTATCAGCATAGGACTTTGCCGACTCATCATCTTTGAGGCTGGGGCCTCTGCATGCTCATCAAGTCCAAAGGGCTGAGTTCTTAGGTGTCTTCTTCATTTATTCATAGCATGCGGAGATTACTATATTTGCCCCTGGGAGGCGTAAGCCTCTTCCATCAGATATTTGCAAATATGTCTAGGTTTTTGAGTATTTAACATAAACCGTTTGTTTAGCACTTAGTTTATCTCCTTTAGGAGGGGTACTCCCGCCTCACTGTGTAGATGATGTTCTGACAACATAAAAAAACATCACGTGGCAGTTCTGAGCGCGGTGTTTTGTCAGGTCTGCAGCCTACTCTAGTGTGCTTCTTTTAAGCTCGGCGAACTTGTGGGGAATTTATACCGTACAAGCGCCAGCTGCTTGATTAATAGATAGCTGTGAACATCGTTTGTCTTACTTCAATTGCTGCCAGCAAGAAAATCGAGACGGGAAGGCCACGATTTGCTTCAACTTTAGTGTAGTCATCAGCGTAGTAACTACTTATTGTGGTTAAGGGAACTTCCACATGCTAAAAGTAAACGAAAGTGGGGCACGCCGACTTTAATTCTTCTTGGTTTTGATGTTGCATCCATGAACTGGATCTCATGGTATATTGTCATCGGGTTCTAAGCTTTCTAGGTGCGTACGCAACGTCCATTGTCTAGCTTCTCCTCCGGATGGGCTTCAAGTTTGCAGCCCAATGGGAAGTTTCATAAAAATGTTCGTTAAATTTTTCTATTTTGGTATCTAGATTTATGAAAACACCTCTAGCTAACAGGGAAGTTACTTAAAACCGATCCCAAATTGTTTATGAAATTTTTCCCCGTTTTACTGCATGACCTCTTTTGTAAAGATCTGTATCTAGATCTTTGCCCCATTTATAAGAGTTTTTTATGCTAAATATTAAAATGATACTTGAAACTCATAGATGGGTTTATAAATTAGGACTTTTAAATTTTTTCTATTGCCTCCAATTTTACGTGCGTCCTAAGTACCTTTTTTACATATTATATTGTATTACATTATTTGTCGCTTTTTTCATTCGTTTTTTTTGTGACTTGCGACTTTGTGAAATGACCGTTTATCACTTTCCTGTTATTTGTACCAACGATTCCGTTAGTTTAACTACATAAAAAAAAATGGTAGATGTAAGGCGCGATAACCTCCGAAGAGATCTAAGGCCGAGCTTCTCTTCCAATTTGCGTCGTGCTCCTCTTGATTTTCCCTACAAATTGGCCGGAAGGGACCTACATGTTTTATGCCGACTCCGAACGGCATCTGCAAGGCAGATGAGTTTTCACTGAGAGCTTTTCATGGCAGAAATACACCTGGAGCGCTTGCCAAACACTGCCGAGGGGCGACCCCGCTTAGAAAAATTTTCTTCTAATTTAAAAAATTTATTTCTAAAATTTTGATGTTGCTTTGCCCGGGGTGCGAACCCAGGGCATACGGTGTGGTAGGCGGAGCACGCTACCATCACACCTCGGTGGCCGCCTGGTTGGTATTGCAGCAAACGACTCCGATACAACATCTCTTATATCTTTTCTATAAACTTGGATTCGATACCGAAGCAAACGTATACATAAGTACAAAGGTATGTATAAATACAAGAACTATTTTGATTGCATGATTTCCGTTATTCATGCTTGAATAGCGAGAGGAAAATCTATGGCATATGTGGAAGGCATATAAGGAAAGGAAGTATGTGTATTGGTCAAAGGACTCAGAGGCATGCGTATTGGGATATGCGTACGTATGTAAGTACATATGTGTATAGGAATTCAGAAATACATATTGCAAGAAGAGTACACTCAACTATGTCAATATCGTTTAACAGCCTCAACAATGGTACGCTTTTATTGCAAACGAATGAACAACCCAACTGCTACCCAAGAAATTGTATGTATGTCATTGATACCTACTTGTGTATGTATGTACTCGGGGGCAGGTGACACGGTTTGATGGAAAAAAAGTAAATTTTGAAAAATAGTAAAACAATATATCTACATGAATAAATATTGATACTCAAGTGGCAATTAAGGCAATGATCTCTCAAAGTATTTCATCAGGAAGTGTCGTGGAATGCAAATAAGCATTGGAGACTTCGCTCAGGCCGAACCAGGCATGCTTAACCAACGAACCGATATCATTTCGTTACGATAATTAACGTTAATAAACGAAACAAAGTCACTTCGTTTCGTTTATTAACGTTAAGAACGTCAAATTAACGAAATGATTTCGTTTCGTTTTCTGCCATATCAAAACGGAATCAAATCGTTTATGTTGATTATTAATTTCAAACTATGCTGGCAAAGCTGATTGATGGCGGAGTCATTAAAGGTGAAAGCAATAGCCAAGCTGATTGCAACTTTTCTCATGAATTTTGACAGTACGAACATTTCTCAGAGTGTTTTTGACATTACCACCAACGAATTACACAAACAAATTATATGGAGTTTGTGTGTGTATGTGCGCTCGTTGTTACCACCTTACGGCTTCACCATGGCTATAGCATTGCCAGCACAATTCAAACATAAAGTATCACGTTTTTGTTAACGTTTTTAACGTTAACGAAAGCTTTTCATTTCGGTTAAAAACGAGATACAATTTATCTTGATAATTTCTTTATCGATAATATTTCGAAGTGTTTCAACGGAAACGGTGGAAATTTTTTGATAAACGATTAGCTTAACGTTAAGGTGCATCCCTGGGCCGAACCATACATCTGTACTGTGGCATAACAAGTTAAAAGTTAACGAAAAGCCGATGACTAGGCGTGCTGCACTCAATGAATCGACGGTAGTCATCCCAATCCGTTTGGAAGAAGTCAAAAGGAGATAGAAGTTCCATATCATACATCAAGAAGGAAGGCGTAGAAAGAGCCACTCTACTGCACGATTAGACTAAAAAAATTCCTCATAGCTCTAAAGAGAGAAGACTTAAGGCTTACGAAGGGCATACTAACTGATCATCACCTTCTGGCATCACGTGCTTTTAAATTTGGCCTAATCAGAAAAAGCAGATGTAGAAAGTGCGAGCTGCAGGAAGGATTGGCTGAGCATGTTCTGTGTTCATACCCTGCGCTCGTGAGGATGAGGCTCTCGCTACTAGAAACAGAAAGCTTTTAGTATTCTATAACATAATTCCTGGTACCTGAAAGAGGTATTTCCGTTTGGACTATTGACCGACAAGTCCAACCTTATCTAACGAAGATAACTAGTATGACAGTAAAAGTGGAATGTATTGTAGAAAATATGATCGCTTTATACATATGTACGTGATATTGGAAATGAACTTTAAAATAATAAAATTTCTCAAACATTGAAGAATAAGCGGAAAATATGGTTGGATATCAACCTCAGGTCTACAAATTTGACAAATGTTGGAGAATAGGCGGAGAATTATGTTGGTTATCAACTTGAGAACTATAACTTTAACTCAGAACCTATAAGTTAAGTATTTCGACCCATTGTAATCTATAGATAAGCATGTTTGTAAAGTCGATATTATACCCGATCTATGTTCACTTGACATCTGATGGTGGTGTCGCTTACATAATTTACGCTTTTGTGTACTGCTTTGATATCAAATGTCGTTTATTTTATAGCGAACTAACTGTAGGTAAGCATACATACACACATTGTTATTCACCATAAATCTCTTAGTCGCCTCACTATACTGGCCTATGAGCGTATGCTTGATTAAGTATTAGAGCATTGTCTTCTATCAGAATGTTGGCAATAACGGAATTGAAACTAATATGTAGTATTGTTAGTTCCTTTGTTGAGTATGCACTCAAAGACCAGCATTGATTTTTAGTATGTAGAACAAATAATATATGCTTTAATATCATACTACCGGCCATAGTGAAAAGGCAGTAAGTGCATTTGTCTCTAGTTAAGGTCGAAAACATACGATTTGACTACCCTTCATTTATTCGGTCTGATTACTAGCAGTTGTCTCAGAAAATTTTGCAGTTGTATGGAAATAAAATAAAAAAAAAATATTTAATAGTACTAAAAGCTAGAAAATAATTAGGTAGGTCCTAGGTACTAGTTATCACACTCCACATCAATCTAGAGCGTTGATCAGACAATTAAATAAAAACGTTGCGCGCGTGAAATTTCTAAAAATGTGAGGCGTAGCATCACCTGATTAAGGTTCAGTTGGTCTTACTAATGACTATCAATAGAATATTACGCGTCCTATTATGTTGGATTTTGCTCATATTTGGAACAAATATTACATACAGTCCGGTACAAGTGACATCAAAATATTTTGGAGTTCGTGGAGAAACAAGCATACGTGGGGCAGAGTCGAGTAAAGTCTTTGAAAGGATTATGTTGTGAGTGAGGACTTACATTGCAAAAAATTGTCAGGAAAGAGTCCTTGAACCTATGAAAAAAATCGTCGCTAGGTGGCGCAAGGATCGAGATATTCACAAAAATCGCATTTGTGGTCCGATTTGGCTCATATTTGGAACACATAATACATACAACAATAGAAAGCGACCTATGCTTTTATTTAATTGTCTGATCAACGCCCTAGATTGATGAGGAGTGTGATGTCTAGTACCTAGAGGTCCTAGGTATTTTCTAGCTTTTAGTATTATTATTACTTCATGTAAGTATTGTTTTAAATAAAGCTGTTTACCTTAAAACTTTTTTTAAATTATTTTATTCTCAAGTTTTTAGTCTTTATTTAATTGCCTCTTATTTCTCTTTCTATTTAGTTCATTTAGTGACTCGTTATTACAAGGACTCTTTCCTGACAATTTTTTGCAATCTAAGTCCTCAGTAGATAATCCTTCCAAAGACTTTACTCGACTCTGCGCCACGTATGCTTGTCTCTCCTCGAACTCCAAAATATTTTGATGTCACTTCTACCGGACTGTATGTAATATTTGTTCCAAATATGAGCAAAATCCAACATAATAGGTCGCTTTCTATTCATGTATGTATTATGTGTTCCAAATATGAGCCAAATCGGACCACATATACGATTTTAGTGAATATCTCGATCCTTGCACCGCCTAGCGGCGATTTTTTTCATAGGTCGCTTTCTATTCGTGTATGTATTATGTGTTCCAAATATGAGCCAAAACGGACCACATATACGATTTTTATGAATATCTCGATCCTTGCGCCACCTAGCGTCGATTTTTTTCTTATTATTGCATTGTCATCGGGTTCTGAACTATATTCAAAGTTTCAAGCTTGTAGATTATCGGAAAGTTACTTAAATTTCAATTACAAGCTAAATAAAACCATTTAAAAAGATAACGTTTTACACCACGGTTCACCACCTAATTTTTATACTCAGCTGAGCAGAGCTCACAGAGTATATTAACTTTGTTCGCATAACGATAATCCGTAACGGCATAAACTAATCGAGATAGATATAGACTTCTATATATCAAAATGATCTGGGTGAAGAAAGAAATTCTTTTAAAAATGTCCGTCCGTCTGCCTGTAAACACGATAACTTGAGTAAATTTTGAGGTATCTTGATGAAATTTGGTATATAGGTTCCTGGGCGCTCGCCTCAGATCGCTTTTTAAAATGAACGATATCGGACTACAACCACGCCCACTTTTTCGATATCGAAAATTTCGAAAAACCGAAATAGTGCGATAATGCATTACCAAAGACGGATAAAGAGATAAAACTTGGTATGACGCAAAATAGAAAATTATGAAAATTTTGGACAATGGGCGTGTCACCGCCCACTGTTGAAAGAAGGTAATTTAAAAGTTTTGCAAGCTGTAATTTGACAGTCGTTGAAGATATAATGATGAAATTTGGTAGGTGCGATACTCCTATTACTATATGTGTGCTAAATAAAAATCGGATGACGAACACGCCCACTTTTAAAAAAAAATTTTTTAAAGTCAAATTTTAATAAAAAATTTAATATCTTTACAGCATAAAAGTAAATTATGTCAACATTCGACTCCAGTAATGAAATGGAGCAACAAAATACAAAGATAAAAGAAAATTTCAAAATGAGCGTAACTCCGCCCTTTTTCATTTAATTCGTCTAGAATAATTTTAATGCCATAAGTCGAACAAAAATTTACCAATCCTTGTGAAATTTGGTAGGGACATAGATTCTATGACGATAACTGTTTTCTGTGTAAATGGGCGAAATCGGTTGAAGCCACGCCCAGTTTTTATACACAGTCGACCGTCTGTCCTTCCGCTCGGCCGTTAACACGATAACTTGCGCAAAAAACGATATATCTTAACTAAACTTAGTTCTCGTACTTGTCTGAAGTCACTTTATCTTGGTATAAAATACGGCGGAAATCCGACTATGACCACGCCCACTTTTCCGATATCGAAAATTACGAAAAATGGAAAAAATGCCACAATTCTGTACGAAATATGAAAAAAGAGATGAAACATGGTAATTGGATTGGTTTATTGACGCAGAATATAACTTTGGAAAAAAACTTTGTAAAATGGGTGTGACACCTACCATATTAAGTAGAAGAAGATGAAAAAGTTCTGCAGGGCGAAACCAAAAGCCCTTGGAATCTTGGCAGGAATACTGTTCGTGGTATGACATATATAAATAAATTAGCGGTACCCGACAGATGATGTTCTGGGTCACCTTGGCCCACATTTTGGTCGATATCTCGAAAACGCCTTCGCATATACAATTATGGGCTACTCCCTTTTAAAATCCTCATTAATACTTTTAATTTGATACCCGTATCGTACAAATATATTATAGAGTCACCCCTGGACCACCTTTATTGCGATATCTCGAAAAGGCGTCCACCTATAGAACTAAGGCTCACTACGTTTTAAATAATCATTAACACCTTTCATTTGATACACATGTCATACAAACACATACCAAGGTTACCCTAGGTTCATTTTGCTAAATGGTGATTTTCCCTTATTTTGTCTCCAAAGCTCTCAGCTGAGTATGTAATGTTCGGTTACGCCCGAACTTAGCTTTCCTTACTTGTTTTTAAAAAAAGATTTTGAAAGTTGGTATCAAAAGACACGTTTCTACCTCCGTTTTTAGGATCCGAAAGCAAAAATTAAGAATTTCATTTCTGTCATATCATTTCGATTCAAAATTTCATGTGATTGTATTTTGCCAGATTTGTTGTGCACACTAATGCAGAAAGGTGTTGGACCCACCCAGAGTTATCTGTACAAATCGCAGCCGAAGAAGGCAGCCAACGCAGAAAGGTGTTCTGTGCAAGAAAACTATGGATCGGCCCCATATTTCAGACCCTCTGGGCCATTTTATGGGTTTTTGTAAATATCTTTCGATATAAATAAAATTTTTAATTTCCGCTTTCGGATTCTAAAAACGGATGTCGAAACTTGTCTTTTGATACCACCCTTGATACTTTTTGAAAAAATTAGATAAGGCAACGTTGCCGGAAAAAAATTAAAAAAAAAAAATGGAAAGCGAGTAATTAAACCTTTTTTAAATTAATTTAAACAAACTTTCTAATCAGCAATTTTATACACATTTATAGAAAAAATAAATGTTCAAACAATGATAACATTGAAAAACTGTTTTACTTTCTGCAGCGACATCCCACTACTCCTGGGGATCCTGTTTTAGAGTAAAATGCGGCTTTTGTAACGCTTTGCTCTGGGGTCATTTGGGTTTTAATCTACTTAGCACAAATATGCTCCTTAATAATATCTAAAATCTATTTATTAACTGTAGGTGTTGCCCAGTCCAACACTTAAATCATTTCTACAGCACTTTTGGTAGCTTCCGTCAGCAAGGAGTGTGGTTTTAAAATAGGGGTTGAGCCGTCCCTTGAGCAATATTCTTCCTTACTTAACCGAAAATAACTTACAAATCTGCAAAATAACTACATTAGAAGCTCAGCATTTTTCACCTAAACGTTTTCTTACTTGGTGCTTGGTAGTTCCAAGGGTTAGAGAGATTATGCGAATTTTTTCAGTTTTCGCGACATGTCAAAATTTTGGTCGTTATAAACTAAATTTAATCTGACGTCCATTTTGCGATTAATAAAAAAATCACTTTTGCAAATGCTTGAATGTCTGCAAAAATTTATCAGCTGTTCATTTATCTGTCAAATCATCACTTTTTTAGGTTGGCAACATCAATTCAACTTCAACTGAAATATGTTCTAATTCGTAGTACCAAACAGGAGTTGAGTTGTCTTAAAGTTGAGTTGTAAACCGTAATAGGGGCAAAAAGCTGAATAACGAAATGAAAAAGAAGGAGCGATTTGCAGCTTTCTTATACATATGTATTGTGCAATATTTTGAATGTAAGTAAAACTTTGTTTGAACAAGTAAGGAAGGTTAAGTTCGGGTGTAACCGAACATTACATACTCAGTTGGGAGCTATGATGACAACATAACGGAAAAAAACCATGTAGGAAAATGAACCGAGGGTAACCCTGGAATGTGTTTGTATGACACGTGTATCAAATGAAAGGTATTAAAGAGTATTTTATGAGGGAGTGGGCCATAGTTCTATAGGTGGACGCCATTTAGGGATATCGCCATAAAGGTGGACCAGGGCTGACTCTAGAATTTGTTTGTACGATATGGGTATCTAAGTAAAGGTATTAATTAGGATTTTAAAAGGGAGTAGCCCTTAATTGTATATGTGAAGGCGTTTTCGAGATATCGACCAAAATGCGGGCCAAGGTGACCCAGAACATCATCTGTCGGGTACCGATAATTTATTTATATATGTCATACCACGAACAGAATTCCTGCCAAGATTTCAAGGGTTTTTTATTTCGCCCTGCAGAACTTTTTCATTTTCTTCTATTTAATATGGCAGGTGTCACACCCATTTTACAAAGTTTTTTTCCAAAGTTATATTTTGCGTCAATAAACCAATCCAATTATCATGTTTCATCCCTTTTTTCGTATTTGGTATAGAATTTTGGCATTTGTTTAATTTTTCGTCATTTTCGATATCGAAAAAGTGGGCGTGGTCATAGTCGGATTTTGGCCATTATTTATACCAAGATAAAGTGAGTTCAGATAAGTACGTGAAGTAAGTTTAGTAAAAATATGTCGACTTTTGCTCAAGTTATCGTGTTAAAGGCCGAGCGGAAGGACAGGCGGTCGACTGTGTATAAAAACTGGGCGTGGCTTCATTCGATTGCGCCCATTTTCACAGAAATATCTTATTTCTTATCGTCCTAGACTCTAAGCCTCTACCAAATTTCACAAGGATTGGTAAATTTTTGTTCGACTTATGGCTTTAAAATATCTTAGACAAATTAAATGAAAAAGGGCGGAGCGACGCCCGTTTTGAAATTTTCTTTTATTTTTGTATTTTGTTGCATCATATCATTACTGGAGTTGAATTTTGACATAATTTGCTTATATACTGTAAAGATATTAAATTTTTTGTTAAAATTTGACTTAACGTCCCTGCAAAATTTCATCATGATATCTTCAACGACTGCCAAATTACAGCTTGCAAAACTATTAAATTACCTTCTTGTAAAAGTGGGCGGTGCCACGCCAATTGTCCAAAATTTGACTAATTTTCAATTCTGCGTCATAGGTTCAACTCACCTACGAAGTTGCTTCGCTTTATCCGTCTTCGGTAATGAGTTATCGCACTTTTTCGGTCTTTCGAAATTCTCGATATCGAAAAAGTGGGCGTGGTTATAGTCCGATATCGTTCATTTTAAATAGCGACCTGAGATGAGTGCTCAGGAACCTACGTACCAAATTTCATCAAGATACCTCAAAATTTACTCAAGTTATCGTGTTAACGGACGGACGGACGGACGGACATGGCTCAATCAAATTTTTTTCGATCCTGATGATTTTGATATATGGAAGTCTATATCTATCTCGATTCCTTTATACCTGTACAACCAACCGTTATCCAATCAAAGTTAATACACTCTGTGAGCTCTGCTCAACTGAGTATAATAAATAATATATCAAGCACCCCACGTTTTTTACTATGAGTTGGCTTATTCTGCTATTGACTTAAATTTTATTATAGACAACTTTATTTTGAGTAAATTATTATGGCAATTTTTAGTTCGGTTAGCTATAAAAGCGTACTTTTTAAGTTTATTCAAACTAAATATTGTTAGTTTTTTATTGCAATGCATTTTTTTTTATAGATTTCCATGTTTGTACGTTTGAATGATTGATGTCTGCGAATAAAGAAAATTTTGACTGAAAAATTCCGCGACTCTTATTTTCCTACATTCTTAATTGGCTCCAAAGAAAATCGTGTAAAAAAGGTATTGCAAATTAACGTAAAATTTATCCTATTGAAAATGTATGCTTTTATGTTAGTCTCACTTCAGTAAATATATGGTTATAGTATTTTTCCCGAAATGGTTGTTTTTGTTTTTGTAGCGATAAGGACACCCACCGAAGGCCTTGAGGAGTGTTATCGAGTTGATGGTCCTTTGCCGGATGCAGATTCGGTACGTTCTGGTACCAAGCCCGACCATCTCAGGAACGATTTGTTATGCACACATGGGACCTTCTAGGCCGTCCCGCCTCCCACTCCTATATCCATGAGGAGATCGGCGTCGCCAGGGCCTCGGCTGTTATTGAAACAGTATTCGTTACAGATTGGTGAGGTTGACAATTGTGTTTGGAGAAGCTATATATTGCGCTGGCAACCTGAAAGGGTTACGCTACACAACCCCTTGAATGTATTTGGTATTTTAGTCGCCTCTCACGATCGGCATAGCTACCGCGGGTATATTCTAACCCGAAATGGCCACATGACCTTACGGAAATTTCCTAAATGGTCACCTAGTACTTTGCCCACATTAAATGGTCAATTGGCCTGATGACCAATTCAAACACCCATAAGGTTTATTGGCGTTATAACCACTTTCAACCCCACCATTAAATTATTGCATTGTCATCGGTCTTTGATACGTGTGCAAAGTTTAAATTTACCATATGGGCATTCTAAATAAGGTAAATTGATTTTATGTCCGTAGACTTTATGTTACCGCACCAACAAATTATTCCATCGTCATCGGTCATTGATACGTGCGCAATGTTTTAGTTGCCTTTATGGCCATTTAAAGTAGTCATAAGTAAATTGATTTTATATCCGTTGACATTTAGTCACCTCACCATCAAATGATTACATTGTCATCGGTCCTTGATACGTGTGCATAATTTCAAATTAATCAAACTTCTGGAAATTGGTGAAAATTATGCTTAAAAATTTCGTTACATACATACATACATATTTGCATACATACAACCCAAGCTAACAAAAGCTAGGTAAAAAGTATATGTATGAATAAAAATATGTATTAAATGAATTTGTAGCACTTACATTGAAATTCGATGATCGAAAAAGAGTTTGATTTGATTTACCTGAAAAAAAAGAAAAAAATAAATAAATTTTAAGCACAAACAACCTTCACGTAATTGTTTATAATTCAGTACTTGGGCGACCAAGCATTGCTCGGCAACGTTTCGTTGTGCTGGCAACGTTTCTTGTTTTTAATTTCGAATAGGTGGCAACCTTAAATGGCAACCCTACTCAAAAATGTCCCTATTGTAATGCGGAGTGAAACACATTTCGATTGATACCCATATCGGCATATCTCATGCAATTTTTTTTTAATTTCGAATAGGTGGCAACCTTAAATGGCAACCCTACTCAAAAATGTCCCTATTGTAATGCGGAGTGAAATATATCTCGTTTGATACCCACATCGGCATATCTCATGCAATTTTTTTTTAATTTCGGATAGGTGCCAACCTTGTGAAACAATCTGAGTGGCAGCACCTAGGTAGAAAGTCTAAGAATGTGATACATTATCTCTGTCCAAATTTCATTTAAATCGGTTGAGCCGTTCCCGAGATCGTTCGGCTATACAAACAATCAAGAATTGCTCGTTTAAACTTATAAGATATATGTATTACATTTGTAGTCTGGTTAAAAAATTTTGTACTTCATAAATAAATATATGGTAATCCAAGTAAATCCGCTGTGAACCTATTTGGTTAGAAATTATTTCTCTACAGTGTATTTTGTTTTGTATACTGTGTGGAAAATATAACAACATAAGCAGAAAAGCTAATAACAAGGCTCATCCCTAAAGTATCTCTGCCGAGAAAAATACTGGTTTCTAGGCCATCACGAAAAAAAAACGATGAAGAATGCCTCGTTTTAACCGAGCAACTTTGAGACCGTACGCAACGAGAATGGTGTATGAACACTGCCGCTAGTTGAAAATAACACCCGAGCGCCTTTTCAAACAAGAAAAAAACAAAAAGCACCGAAAAGGCGTGAGCAGCAGTACTAGCCAGCAAAAATAAGTTTTACCAAAAAATTCGGTGAAATTCAGAAGGTTTCAAACACACGGCAAACTCTTGTAGGAATGAAAACAGGTTACCAAGTCAATGTCGAGAGAGTACTTAGATTATGGAGGGAACTCTTTTCTGGCTTCCTAAAAGGGATAGCGAGCAAGCGCTCAGGGAAGATTTATAAGCCCGAGCCTACAATCGATTACAAGGAAATTGATGTTCCCTCATCCGACTACCAGGACGTAAGAATAGTAATACCTAGATAAAAATAACAGCAAAGACCCAAATGCTGATAAGGCAATCTATGAGCAATCCCTGTCGAGCTACTTAAACACGGTGGCGAGGAGTTGGTATGGTGAATGAATCAACTTTTATGCCTCCTGAGTAGAATCAAAGTGTTCTTTGTCCAACCAACAAGAACGGGGGATCTTAAAATCTACGCTAATAATCTCGGAATCAGTCTTCCAAGTATCACATATAGGGTCCTATAAAGCGTATTATGCAAAAGCTTAAAGCCCACCGTGAATGGACTGTTTAAAATGTCTCATTGCGAACTCGGACCTGCCAAGTCACTATGCGCCAAATCTTGAAAAAAAAAAAACAAGTAAGGAAGGCTAAGTTCGGGTGTAACCGAACATTACATACTCAGCTGCCAAATTACAGCTTGCGAAACTTATAAATTGCCATATTTTAAAAGTGGGCGGTGCCATGCCCATTGTACAAAATTTTACTAATTTTCTATTCTGTGTCATAAGGTTAACCCACCTACCAAGTTTCATCGCTGTATACGTCTTTGGTAATGAATTATCGCACTTTTCGGTTTTTCGAGTTATCGAAATCGAAAAAGTGGGCGTTGTTATAGTCCGATTGCGTCCATTTTAAATAGCAAGATGAGTGCCAAAGAACTTACATACCAAATTTCATTAAGACACATCAAAATTTACTCAAGTTATCGTGTTCAAAGACGGACGGACGGACGGACGGACATGGCTAAATGAATTTCTTTTTTCGCCCAGATCTTTTTGATATCTAAAAGTATATATCTATCTCTATTAGTTTACGGAGTTACGGAGTACCGTTATGCGAACGAAGTTAATATACTCTGTCAGCCCTGCTCAGCAGAGTATAAACACGGGAAAAAGTAGTTCACACACATCACATC